>NC_057802.1:162051861-162074759 GCF_018294505.1 Triticum aestivum
CGGACGGCGCGGGCTCGGGCCGCGGGGCCCGGGGAAGGGTTCCGGCGGGCCGCGCGGTGGTGGAGAGAGAGAGGGTGACCTGGCGGCACCCGATTCGTCGGGGTGGCGGCGGTGGACGCGTCCGGCTACGCCCGGACGTGTCCGGCGGCGCGGAGGGACGAGGTTAGGGTTTGGACTGCGTTCGTATCTCGGGGGAGATGCATATTTATAGGTAGAGGGAGCTAGGAGAGTCCAAATGAGGTGCGGTTTTCGCCCACACGATCGTGATCGAATGACCTAGAGCATGGAAGAGGGTTTGGTGGGTTTTGGGCTGGTTTTGAGGGGGGTTTTTGCTGGACACTCAAATGTACTTTGCGGATGCCCGGTTAACCGTTGGAGTACCAAACGACCTCCAAATGGAACGAAACTTGACCGGTGGTCTCCGGGTGGTATACTAGGGCCACATGACAAGCCTCGGTCCATTCCGAGAAAGTTTGACACCCGCTCACGAAAGAAAACAAGAGGGATGCGCCGGAGGAGATAGGAGCGCCGGATTGCAAAACGGACAACGGGGAAAATGCTCGGATGCATAAGACGAACACGTATGCAAATGCAATGCACATGATGACATGATATGAAAATGCATGACATGACAAAATGCAAAACGAAAGACAAAACCCGACCACGGAGGGAATATAATAGCACATAGCCGCAAATGGCAAGAGTCGGAGTTACAAATATGGCAAGTTACATGCGGGGTGTTACATTTCCGATCAACAATATGTCATCCACATATAATATCGGAAATTCTACAGAGCTCCCACTCACTTTCTTGTAAATACAGGCTTCTCCAAAAGTCTGTATAAAACCACATGCTTTGATCACACTATCAAAGCATATATTCCAACTCCGAGAGCCTTGCACCAGTCCATAAATGGAACGCTGGAGCTTGCACACTTTGTTAGCACCTTTTGGATCAACAAAACCTTCTGGCTGCATCATATACAACTCTTCTTTAAGATATCCATTAAGGAAAGCAATTTTGACATCCATTTGCCAAATTTCATAATCATAGGCAATTGCTAACATGATTCGGACAGACTTAAGCATCGCTACGGGTGAGAAGGTCTCATCGTTGTCAACTCCTTGAACTTGTCGAAAACCTTTCGTAACAAGTCGAGCTTTGTAGACAGTAACATTACCGTCAGCGTTAGTCTTCTTCTTGAAGATCCATTTATTCTCTATGGCTTGCCGATCATCGGGCAAGTAAACCAAAGTCCACACTTTGTTCTCATACATGGATCCCATCTCAGATTTCATGGCCTCAACCCATTCTGCAGAATATGGGTTCATCATTGCTTCCTCATAGTTCGTAGGTTCGTCATGGTCAAGTAACATGACTTCCAGAACAGGATTACCATACCACTCTGGTGCGGATCTTACTCTGCTTGACCTACGAGGTTCAGTAGTAACTTGATCTGAAATTTCATGATCATCATCATTAGCTTCCTCACTAATTGGTGTAGGAATCACTGGAACTGATTTCTGTGATGAACTACTTTCCAATAAGGGAGCAGGTACAATTACCTCATCAAGTTCTACTTTCCTCCCACTCACTTCTTTCGAGAGAAACTCCTTCTCTAGAAAGGATCCATTCTTAGCAACGAATATCTTGCCTTCGGATCTGTGATAGAAGGTGTACCCAACAGTCTCCCTTGGGTATCCTATGAAGACACATTTCTCCGATTTGGGCTCGAGCTTATCAGGTTGAAGTTTTTCACATAAGCATCGCAGCCCCAAACTTTAAGAAACGACAACTTGGGTTTCTTGTGAAACCACAGTTCATATGGTGTCGTCTCAATGGATTTCGATGGTGCCCTATTTAACGTGAATGCACCCGTCTCTAAAGCCAAACCCCAAAACGATAGCGGCAAATCAGTAAGAGACATCATAGATCGCACCATATCTAATAAAGTACGATTACGACATTCGGACACACCATTACGCTGTGGTGTTCCATGTGGCATAAGTTGCGAAACTATTCCACATTGTTTCAAATGAACACCAAACTCGTAACTCAAATATTCACCTCCATAATCAGATCATAGAAACTTTATTTTCTTGTTACGATGATTTTCCACTTTGCTCTGAAATTCTTTGAACTTTTCAAATGTTTCAGACTTATGTTTCATCAAGTAGATATACCCATATATGCTCAAATCATCTGTGAAGGTCAGAAAATAACGATACCCGCTGCGAGCATCAACACTCATTGGACCGCATACATCAGTATGTATTATTTCCAATAAGTCTGTTGCTCGCTCCATTGTTCCGGAGAATGGAGTCTTAGTCATCTTGCCCATGAGGCATGGCTCGCAAGCATCAAGTGATTCATAATCAAGTGATTCCAAAAGCCCATCAGCATGGAGTTTCTTCATGCGCTTTATACCAATATGACCTAAACATCAGTGCCACAAATAAGTTGCACTATCATTATTAAACTTATATCTTTTGGCTTCAATACTATGAATATGTGTATCACTACTATCGAGATTCAACAAAAATAGACCACTCATCAAGGGTGCATGACCATAAAAGATATTACTCATATAAATAGAACAACTATTATTCTCTGATTTAAATGAATAACCGTCTCGCATCAAACAAGATCCAGATATAATGTTCATGCTTAACGCTGGCACCAAATAACAATTATTTAGGTCTAAAACTAATCCCGACGGTAGATGTAGAGGTAGCGTGCCAACGACGATCACATCGACTTTGGAACCGTTTCCCACACGCATCGTCACCTCATCCTTAGCCAATCTTCGCTTAATCTGTAGCCCCTGTTCCGAGTTGCAAATATGAGCAACATAACCAGTATCAAATAGCTAGGCGCTACTACGAGCATTAGTAAGGTACACATCAATAACATGTATATCAAATATACCTTTCACTTTGCCATCCTTCTTATCCGCCAAATACTTGGGACAGTTCCGTTTCCAGTGACCTGTCCCTTTGCAGTAGAAGCACTCAGTCTCAGGCTTAGGTCCAGACTTGGGCTTCTTCACTTGATCAGCAACTTTCTTGCTGTTCTTTTTGAAGTTCCCCTTCTTCCCTTTGCCCTTCTTCTTGAAACTAGTGGTCTTGTTAACCATCAACACTTGATGCTCCTTCTTGATTTCTACCTCCGCAGCCTTTAGCATTGCGAAGAGCTCAGGAATTTTCTTATCCATCCCTTGCATATTATATTTCATCATGAAGCTTTTATAGCTTGGTGGCAGTAATTGAAGAACTCTGTCAATGACACTATCATCAGGAAGATTAACTCCCACTTGAGTCAAGTGGTTGTGGTACCCAGACATTCTTAGTATATGTTCACTGACAGAACTATTCTCCTCCATGTTGCAGCTATAGAACTTATTGGGCATTTGCTTGAAATATTAACTTCAACTCCTAGAACATCTCATATGCTCCATGACGTTCAAAACATCGTTGAAGTCCCGATTCTAAGCCGTAAAGCATGGCACACTGAACTATCGAGTAGTCATCAGCTTTGCTCTGCCAGACGTTCATAACATCTGGTGTTGCTCCTGCAGCGGGCATTGCACCTAGCGGTGCTTCCAGGATGTAATTCTTATGTGCAGCAATGAGGATAATCCTCAAGTTACGGACCTAGTCCGTGTAGTTGCTACCATCATCTATCAACTTAGATTTCTCTAGGAACACATTAAAATTCAAAGGAACAGTAGCACGGGCCATTGATCTACAACAACATAGACATGCAAAATACCATCAGGTACTAAGTTCATGATAAATTAACGTTCAATTAATCGTATTACTTAAGAACTCCCACTTAGATAGACATCCCTCTAATCATCTAAGTGATCACGTGATCCATATCAACTAAACCATGTCCGGTCATCACGTGAGATGGAGTAGTTTTCAATGGTGAACATCACTATGTTGATCATATCTACTATATGCTTCACGCTCGACCTTTCGGTCTCGGTGTTCCGAGGCCATATCTGCATATTCTAGGCTCATCAAGTTTAACCCGAGTATTCTGCGTGTGCAAAACTAGCTTGCACCCATTGTAGGTGAACGTAGAGCTTATCACACCTGATCATCACGTGGTGTCTCGGCACAACGAACTGTAGCAACGGTGCATACTCAGGGAGAACACTTGTACCTTGAAATTTAGTGAGAGATCATCTTATAATGCTACCGCCGTACTAAGCAAAATAAGATGCATAAAGGATAAACATCACATGCAGTCAAAATAAGTGATATGATATGGCCATCATCATCTTGTGCCTTTGATCTCCATCTCCAAAGCATCGTCATGATCACCATCGTCACCGGCTTGACACCTTGATCTCCATCGAAGCATCGTTGTCGTCTCGCCAACTATTGCTTCTATGACTATCGCTGATGCTTAGTGATAAAGTAAAGCAATTACATGGCGATTGCATTTCATACAATAAAGCGACAACCATAAGGCTCCTGCCAGTTGCCGATAACTTTTACAAAACATGATCATCTCATACAACAATTTATATATCATCACGTCTTGACCATATCACATCACAACATGCCCTGCAAAAACAAGTTAGACATCCTCTACTTTGTTGTTGCAAGTTTTACGGGGCTGCTATGGGCTTCTAGCAAGAACCGTTCTTACCAACGCAAAAAAAACTACAACTATTTTTCGTCAAGTGTGTTGTTTTAACCTTCAACAAGGATCGGGCGTAGTCAAACTCGATTCAACAAAAGCTAGAGAAACAGACACCCACTAGCCACCTGTGTGCGAAGCACGTCGGTAGAAGCAGTCTCATGAACGTGGTCATGTAATGTCGGTCGGGCCCACTTCATCCAACAATACCGCCGAATCAAAGTAAGACATGCTGGTAAGCAGTATAACTATTATCGCCCACAACTCATTGTGTTCTACTCGTGCATATAACATCTACGCATAGACCTGGCTCGGATGCCACTGTTGGGGAACGTAGTATTTCAAAAAAATTGCCTACGATCATGCAAGATCTATCTAGGATAAGCATAGCAATGAGCGGGGAGAGTGTGTCTACCTAGCCTCGTAGACCGAAAGCGGAAGCGTTTAGTAACGCGGTTGATGTAGTCGAACGTCTTCGCGATCCAACCGATCTAAGTACCGAACGTACGGCACCTCCGCGTTCAGCACACGTTCTGCTCGATGACGTCCCTCGAACTCTTGATCCAGTTGAGGCCGAGGGTGAGTTCCGTCAGCACGACGGCGTGATGATGAAGTTACCGGCGCAGGGCTTCGCCTAAGCACTACGACGATATGACCGAGGTGTGTAACTGTGGAGGGGGCACCGCACACGGCTAAAATATCAACGTGTGTGTTCTAGGGTGCCCCCCTGCCCCCGTATATAAAGGAGGGAGGGGAAGGCCGGCCGGCCCTAGGGGCACACCCAAGGAGAGGGAGTCCTACTAGGATTACCAATCCTAGTAGGATTCCTCTACAAGGAAGAGAGGGGGAAGGAAGGAGAGGGAGAGGGAGTAGGAAAGGGGGGGGCGCCGCCCCCCTTCCCTTGTCCAATTAAGACTGCAAGGGGGGCGCGGCCTGCCCTAGCTCCCCTCCTCTCTCTCTAGCAAGGCCCATGGTGGCCCATTAGTTCCCCTGGGGGGGTTCCGGTAACCCCCCGGCACTCCGGTTTTACCCGAAACTATCCAGAACACTTTCGGTGTCCGAATAACATGGTCCAATATATCAATCTTTATGTCTCGACCATTTCGAGACTCCTCGTCATGTCCGTGATCTCATCCGGGACTCAGAACAAGCTTCGGTCATCAAATCACATAACTCATAATACAAATCGTCATCGAACGTTAAGCGTGCGGACCCTACGGGTTCAAGAACTATGTCGACATGACCGAGACACCTCTCCGGTCAATAACCAATAGCGGAACCTGGATGCTCATATTGGCTCCCACATATTCTACGAAGATCTTTATCGGTCAAAACCGCATAATAACATACATTGTTCCCTTTGTCAACGGTATGTTACTTGCCCGAGATTTGATCATCGGTATCATCATACCTAGTTCAATCCCATCACCGGAAAGTCTCTTTACTCGTTCCTTAATGCATCATCCCGCAACTAACTCATTAGTCACATTGCTTCCAAGGCTTATAGTGATGAGCATTACCGACAGGGCCCGGAGATACCTCTCCGATACATGGAGTGACAAATCCTAATCTCGATCTATGCCAACTCAATAAACACCATCGGAAACACCTGTGGAGCATCTTTATAATCACCCAGTTACGTTGTGATGTTTGATAGCACACTAAGTGTTCCTCCGGTATTCAGGAGTTTCATAATCTCATAGTCATAGGAACATGTATAAGTCATGAAGAAAGCAATAGCAAATAAACTAAACGATCATAGTGCTAAGCTAACGGATGGGTCTTGTCCATCACATCATTCTCTAATGATGTGATCCCATTCATCAAATGACAACACATGTCTATAGCTAGGAACCTTAACCATCTTTGATAAACGAGCTAGTCAAGTAGAGGCATACTAGGGACACTTTGTTTGTCTATGTATTCACACATGTACTAACTTTTCGGTTAATACAATTCTAGGATGAATAATAAACATTTATCATGATATAAGGAAATATAAATAACAACTTTATTATTGCCTCTAGGGCATATTTCCTTCACTATCATGTATGCAATGTTGTGTACCAGACCTGATGTGTGCCTTGCTATTAGTTTAGCAGGGAGGTACCAAAGTAATCCAGGAGTGAATCACTGGACAGCGGTCAAGAACATCCTGAAATACCTGAAAAGGACTAAGAATATGTTTCTCGTTTTTGGAGGTGACAAAGATCTTGTCGTAAATAGTTACGTCGATGCAAGCTTTGACACTGATCCGGATGACTCTAAGTCACAAACCGAATATGTATTTATATTGAATGGTAGAGTTGTAAGTTGGTGCAGTTCCAAGCAGAGCATCGTGGCGGGATCTACGTGTGAAGCGGAGTACATAACTGCTTCAGAAGCAGCAAATGAAGGAGTCTGGATGAAGGAGTTCATATCCGATCTAGGTGTAATACCTAGTGCATCGGGTCCAATGAAAATATTTTGTGACAATACTGGAGCAATTGCCTTGGCGAAGGAATCCAGATTTCACAAGAGAACGAAACACATCAAGAGACGCTTCAATTTCATCCGTGATCAAGTCAAGGAGGGAGAAATAGAAATTTGCAAAATACATACGGATCTGAAGGTTGCAGACCATTGACTAAGCCTCTCTCACGAGCAAAACATGATCAGCACTAAGACTCCACGGGTGTTAGAATCATTACTATGTAATCTAGATTATTGACTCTAGTGCAAGTGGGAGCCTGAAGGAAATATGCCCTAGAGGCAATAATAAATTGTTATTTATATTTCCTTATATCATGATAAATGTTTATTATTCATGGTAGAATTGTATTAACCGGAAACTTAGTACATGTGTGGATACATAGACAAAACAGAGTGTCGCTAGTATGCCTCTACTTGACTAGCTTGTTAATCAAAGATGGTTATGTTTCCTGACCATAGACATGTTATGTCATTTCATGAATGGGATCACATCATTAGAGAATGATGTGATGGACAAGACCCATCCGTAAGCTTAGCATAATGATCATTTAGTTTTATTGCTATTGATTTCTTCATGACTTATACATGTTCCTCTGACTATGAGATTATGCAACTCCCGAATACCGGAGGAACACTTTGTGGGCTATCAAATGTCACAACGTAACTGGGTGATTATAAAGATGCTCTACAGGTGTCTCCGATGGTGTTTGTAGACTTGGCATAGAACAAGATTAGGATTTGTCACTCCGTGTATCGGAGAGGTATCTCTGGGCCCTCTCGGTAATGCACATCAATATAATCCTTGCAAGCAATGTGATTAATGAGTTAGTTATGGGATGATGCATTACGGAATGAGTAAAGAGACTTGCTGGTTACGAGATTGAACTAGGTATGATGATACTGACGATCGAATCTCGGGCAAGTAACATACCGATGACAAAGGGAATAACGTATGTTGTTATGCGGTTTGACCGATAAAGATCTTCATAGAATATGTAGGAGCCAAATATGAGCATCCAGGTTCTACTATTGGTTATTGACCGGAGATGTGTCTAGGTCATGTCTACATAGTTCACGAACCCGTAGGGTCCGCACGCTTAACATTCGATGACGATTTGTATTATGAGTTATGTGTTTTGGTGACCGAAGTTTGTTTGGAGTCCCGGATAAGAGCACGAGCATGACGAGGAGTCTCGAAATGGTCGAGAGATAAAGATTGATATATTGGACGAAGGTATTCGGACACCGAAAAGGTTTCGGGACATTTCGGATATTTATCGGGGAACTGAGGGGTTACCGGAACCCTTCGGGGAAGTTATGGGCCCTAATAGGCCATAAGGGAGTAGGAGAGGGAAGGCCACAAGGTGGCGCGCCCCCAGGGCAGTCCAAATTGGACTAGGGGAGGGAGCGCGACCCCCTCTTTCCTTTCCCTCTCCCTCTCCTTCCCTCCTTCCCCCTCTTGGAATAGGAAAGGGAATCCAACTAGGATTGGGAATCCTAGTTGGACTCCCCCCTTGGTGCGCCCTCGTTGGCTGCCGGCCTCCTCCTCCCCCTCCTTTATATACGTGGCCAGGGGGCACCCGAAAGACACAACAGTTGTTCCTTAGCTGTGTGCGGTGCTCCCGTCCACAGTTTACCACCTCGGTCGTATTGTCGTAGTGCTTAGGCGAAGCCCTACGCGGATCACATCACCAACACCATCGCCACACCGTCGTGCTGACGGAACTCTCCCTTGACCCTCTACTGGATCAAGAGCTCGAGGGACGTCATCGTGCTGAACGTGTGCTGAACACGGAGGTGCCGTACATTCGGTACTTGGATCAGTTGGATCGTGAAGACGTTCGACTACATCAACTGCGTTACTAAACACTTCCGCTTTCGGTCTACGAGGATACGTGGACACACTATCCCCCTCGTTGCTATGCATCTCCTAGATAGATCTTGCGTGATCGTAGGAATTTTTTTCAATTACTACGTTCCCCAACATGAACGGCTAGAGTGGATTTGTGTTTACCATCCAAGAAGTTTTCTTTTATAATGTTGTTTATTTACACTTAAGAGCTCATTTCTAAGGATCTCAGTTGTAGGTACAATTAGATCATCAAATGATTCCACGTTCTTTCATTGCTCAGACACTTCTAACTAATAGCCATCTATTGATCACTTTCGATCTATTCTTTCTCTTTCGTCCACATTTAACAATTAAATAGTTACAGTACAAAGCTACCTTTCAATGACAATTTCCTCAGCCTAATCTTTATTTCTACATATTGTTAAGCTTCTTTGATTTTATTCCAATACGCAAACAACTCACACTAATTGACTATGCTACCTAAATAACTGCTTCAAAAGGGGATCAAAAGGCTTTGCTAGGGCTCTACTCTCTGGGTGCTGGAGCTTGGGGATGGCAGGAGCGAAGAGAGAGAGAGAGTGGAACACCATGAAAATGGATTAATTCTATCATTTGCCTTTTATAAGCCAATAAAAACACCTAAGGGGCATACTGTGTTGCAGTAATTTCATAAGTTCCGACGCGATGTGCATTATGTGCTCGTGTGAATCGAGGGGTTTTTATTGATGATGTCGCTGAAAATCTAGGGCATGATCTCTTTATTTAACAAGAAGTGCTAATAGAAATGGCCTCGAGATACGCTAAACACGGCATAATGACTACTGACGGGACCTTTCGGCTCCGTATTACGTGGTGACGGTTCGGCTTTGGTGAAAGTTGCCAGAACATGACCCAACCGGTGCACCCATTCCAGCATAGGAAAACTTCGCCGTTAAGATAGCTAGGTGTGGGAAGGGTCTTCAGATCCGATGAAAAGGAAAAGTGCTTCTAAGGAAGCTCAGTTGGGGATCCTCGAAGGTCCGATGTTGATGGTTGCTTTGGAGGTAGATGCACGAAGAAGGTGTTGAAATGGTTTACAAGGCTGAAGTCCAACAAATGAAGGACAAGTCGTTCGAGGATTGTCCTCAACTTGGAAGACCGGTTCAGGGGCTACTGATGGTGTCCTACATAGGGGGTGCTAACCAGGTCAGCTCCCATAGATGGGCTAGGCCGAGGACGCCCGAACAACCAACTAGTGGGCCACATTCGTCAGGCCCCATGGAGTAATCAAGATGGAACCCTCTGAAGACTTAGCGTATCATCCAAGGCACGAATGCAATCTTCAACATGTTTATCCTCAGATGTAATTGACCTAGATGTAACCCTAGTGAAAGTGCATGTGGCACTTTATTATATTTTGGTGTGCTAAATATGAGTTTAGAGGAACTAATATCAGTTCCTAAAGTTTATCTTGGGATATTGGTTCCATGAAGATTATGATGGAGTTGTGTGACCCCCCAATTCAAAAAGGTCGAAGGCGTGGTTTACCGGTGACGCGAAGGTTTTCGTTTTGGTTCGTAGGATAAACCACACTATTAAGAGGGCTCATCGTGGATTAGTGTCGTGTGGGTATACTTCCAAAAGATAAACACCAACCCTCCTACCCCTACCACCATTGTTGTGTCTTTTGCGTGCTTTGCCGAGGTGTCAATAGAGAGTCAACAGATATTATCTAGACACCCTGTCTGCACAGGGGTCAAGCATGGGGTCTTGGACCCCCGTGCGGACGGGGTGGTCAGAAACTCTCCGGACACCCCGTGTGTTGACTCCCGTACGCACGGGGTGTCGTGAAACTTTCAGGACACCCCGTGCGCATGGGGTCTTTCGACCCCCGTGCGCACGAGGTGCGGTTTCAGTCTCTGAGTACCCCATGCGCACTGGGCTGACTTAGCCCATGCGCATGGGGTCAAATGGGCAGAAATGCCCACCCGGCCAATAACACTCACTGGTACGTGTCGGTCCTAAACAAACGGTTTTTAACCCCTTTCCGCGACGGCATTCGGAACCATCACCATGTGAGTGTGGGCGATAGGGGGGTCCTTCCCACACGACCCAGAAACCGTTGGGGATATGCCCTCCTGGCACACACGCTCGGCAAAATGAGGTCGTGTGCGACCGGCGAGCACTCAAATACAGAAATACGTACAGTAGTGCTAAAAAAATACGATTATACAGGCGAAATCATTTCCTGTCGTAAGTACATCCCACACAGCCAGTCACCACTAAACGTTTCTGTTCGTATATACATCCCACACAGTCACTACAAGGAAAACGTTTATGCAAGGTGGCGTAACGCAAACAGTTTTGAAGAGAATGTCGTGTGTGATTGTTCATTGATCCAACACGGTTTATTCCTAGAAACTGTGTGCGTTGCCTGAGGTCATCGCCCACGGTGTTTTCTCATTAACCGTTTGCAATAGGAAAACCCAATTAGCAAGCTAATTAGCCAATTAGCGGGCTAATTGCCCTATTTTTAATAATCCATTTACTAATCTAATTGACATTCATATTAAGCACATAATATATTCCATTTTCATATTAAGGAAGCAGGATTTCAGAATTGAAATACATCGGAATACAACATGATATAGCTTCAGCACTCAGCTACCCCATTACACAACTGCACCAGCAGCAAGTTTCACATGCAACATCTAGAACCTTTCAAAATTAGCATCATAGACGGTACATAGAGAAATGCATCTCATCCGGAAAACTGCTGAAGCGGAAGGCGAATATTGAGCCTTCATTCATGTTGAAGGTCTTTACAAGTTTAGGCCAGTGCCTGTGGATGATTGACCGTCCATCCTTCGACCTCTTCAGGAACACTTCAATATTGAACCGTGGGTGTTGTATGAAAACTTTCCTCGCCTCCTCACCACAGAGGTGGTTTGAGAGGTAATCATCAGTGAACCCTGAAAACAAGGATGTGCATAAATATCTTCTCTATATTGGAAACGGGGCAAAGGAATAAAAAATGCAAGGTATAATAGTTAGTACCATCTTGTAAACCTGAGTGCTTCCCATTGTTTCCCTGCAACACATATAAGGTAGTTAGTCATCAGGTTAAGTAAGGGTTCGCATGCTATCAGTAAAATATGTTGATGAAAAATAAGCACATTGCAGATTCATCAGATTAATTCAAGCCACATGGAAAACCCATTTATCCAAACGAAGCATGATTAAGAACTAGGAAATATAGCACTTGTATATGTTTCTCATGTAGTAAGTGCAACCAAATTCGATTTATTCCTCACATGGTATACAATAACAGAATGCAGCCACAGCAATTGAACATCGCATTGCAGAATTGAACCAAGAAGTTAACTAAACACCACAACAAATGAACCAAACGTTAACTGAGCACCAGATTGCACAATATAACATACTCCTAATAGAAGATCAGGCAGTTAACCAAACCAAGCATGCTTAACAACTTGGAAATATAGCAATTGTATTTGTTTTAGTATAGCCAAATTCGATTTATTCCTCACATGGTATACAATAACAGAATGCAGCCACAACAATTGAACATCACATTGCAGAATTGAACCAAGCAGTTAACTAAACACCACAACAAATGAACCAAACGTTAACTGAGCACCACATTGCACAATATAACATACTCCTAATAGAATATCAGACAGTTAACCAAACCAAGCATGCTTAAAACCTTGGAAATATAGCAATTATATTTGTTTTATCATGTATTTAGTACAACCAAATTCGATTTATTCCTCACATGGTATACAATAACAGAATGCAGCCACAACAATTGAACATCGCATTGCAGAATTGAACCAAGCAGTTAACCAAACACCACAACAAGTGAACCAAGCCACAAAAAATGAACCAAGCAGTTAACTAAAAACCAACTGAACAATATAACATACTCCTAATAGAAGATCAGACAGCTAACCAAACCAAGCATGCTTAACAACTTGGAAATATTGCACCCTGAAGAATTGAACATCACATTTGCAGAATTGAACCAAGCAGTTAATTGAACTCCACATTGCACGACATATAGAACATATACACTATAGTAGAAGATTGCATGGTAAAAGTAGATAGCACAATTCACTAGAATTTGTTAAGGAAAGGCAGTAGCTAGCAAACTGAACATGGGTCCTTATAGTGAGCTAATAAGACAAGCTACTCCTCATTGTCGAAGATATCGATGGCGATTAATTGGCTCCTTGGACATGGAAGAGGGGGAGGCCTCCGCATCGTGGGTGCCCTCGTTGTAGTGGTGAGTTGCCTGAGCTGCTCCGGGCAGCAACCTGCTGGCTCTCGAGATGAGGTAAGCATGTGCACACTAAGAAAACACCTCGTAGTCTTCGTCGAAGGCACCGACGGTGGCCTTGAGAAAATGCCACGAACTGTCGTTTAAAGCAGCCAACTGCGTCGCGGCATCGGCACGCGAGGCGTCAACGGTGGCCTCGACGGCGAGGTGCTCCTCCAAGATCTGGGGGTCGGCATGAATGGCAACCATCGCGACCTCATCCGCGCGTGCGGCCACGATTTGCTTCTCCACTGCCAAATGCTCCTTGAGGTCCTGGCTATACTGCATGCACCATGGTAGGCCAGCGCTTATTTGATGGAGGGATCGGTGATTTGGGTGGAAGGTGTCGCGCTCGCACCGGCTGTCGGGGCATGTGGGATGTGGAAGGAGGAGGAGGATGGGGGTCGGGTGTGGATTACCTGCCTGGATAGGCGAGGCCGAGCAGCGTGAAGGAGGGTCGCCGGCGAGGAGGCGGCGGCACTGCAAGCAAGGAGTGAAGGTTTCAACTTGGAAAGGAAGGCGGAAACAGGGGAAATGTGGATTTTGGTAAGGGGGAGGGGGCGGGGAGGTAGATATTTCCGCGGAAGCCAAAAATTTGGAATCGCTTTAGCCAAAAAACAGGTGCGCAAAGTGTCATCAGACACGGTCCCTTATTCAGAGTGGGCTGTGGACTGTAGCTGTTGCACCTTCTTGCGTAAGCCGTATGCGTACTATACTCCGACGGTGCTCCAACATATTTTGTGCTGCATCTCACACGGTTGGTTATAATAAACTGTGTGGGATCTACTTGATTTTTCGTCTTGATTTGAATTACATAATGGGGTCACAGCGGCCATGGACGGTGTTTGAATTGCTAGACCTTTTATCTACAGTGATCATGCAACTATATGTGCGTCATAAAAGAATTGGAATTATTCAAGGATTGTTTGGACATTTTTATGCATTAAGTGAGTTTTCAATGCATTTATGTGCATAATTCAAATTTTGAACTACATGCACATGCTCCAGTGCATATAAATTGGTTGAAAAATCAAATCTTTGTCCTTGGGTGCATGCTTAGGTCCCATGCAAGAAATGGGAATGAATTTCAAACACCAGGGCACCGTTGATTGCCGGCAAAACATTGAGATGCCTGGTTTTTAAATTCTAGTAAATCCAAAAATCGTGTGAAGTTCATGAAACTTGGCATGCTATCATGGAGCGGCATCAACATGCCGTGGTAAATTTTTGTCCCATTTGGGGCAGGTTTGGGTATATGCTTCTCACGAACCAGAGCTTCTCACAACAAGCATGATGGTTTCGGTAGGGAATGCCCCACCTTTGGGAACGAAACGATATCCATTCCCTCTTATTGCTTTCAAAAAAATTCGTGTCAACATAGAACAACAGGAGTTTTGTGTTATTTTTTGTGATTTTCTGGGGATCGTTTGGCCATTTTTTATGCATTAAGTGAGTTTTCAATGCATTTATGTGCATAATTCGAATTTGAACTACATGCACATGCTCCAGTGCATATAAATTGGTTGAAAAAAAATCAAATCTGTGTCCTTGGGTGCATGCTTAGGTCCCATGCAAGAAATGTGAATGAATTTCAAACACCAGGGCACCGTTGATTGCCGGCAAAACATTGAGATGCATGGTTTTTAAATTCTAGTAAATCTAAAACTCGTCTGAAATTCATGAAACTTGGCATGGTATCATGGAGCGGCATCAACATGCTGTGGTACAAATTTTGTCCCATTTGGGGTAGGTTTGGTTATATGCTTCTCACAAACCGGAGCTTCTCACAACAAGCATGATAGTTTTCGGTAGGAAACGTCCCACCTTTGGGGACGAAATGATATCCATTGCCTCTTATTGCTTTCAATTTTTTTTCTCTTGTCAACATAGAACAACAGGAGTGTTGTGTGAATTTTTGTGATTTTTCGGGGTTTGTTTGGACATTTTTATGCATTAACTGAGTTTTCAATGCATTTATGTGCATAATTCAAAATTGAACTACATGCACATGCTCTAGTGCATATAAATTGGTCGAAAAATCAAATATGTGTCCTTGGGTCCATGCTTAGGTCCCATGCAAGAAATGGGAATGAATTTCAAACACCAGGGCACCGTTGATTGCCGGCAAAACATTGAGATGCCTGGTTTTTAAATTCTATTAAATCCAAAAATCGTCTGAAATTCATGAAACTTGGCATGCTATCATGGAGCGGCATCAACATGTCGTGGTAAATTTTTTGTCCCATTTGGGGCAGGTTTGGGTATATGCTTCTCACAAACCAGAGTTTCTCATAAAAAGCATGATGGTTTCGGTAGGGAACGCCCCACCTTTGGGGACGGAGCGATATCCATTGCCTCTTATTGCTTTCAAAAAAATTCTCGTGTCAACATAGAACAACAGGAGTGTTGTGTTATTTTTTGTGATTTTTGGGGGTTTGTTTGGACATTTTTATGCATTAAGTGAGTTTTCAGTGCATTTATGTGCATAATTCAAATTCGAACAACATGCACATGCTCCAGTGCATATAAATTGGTTGAAAATACAATCCGTGTCCTTGGGTGCATGCTTAGGTCCCATGCAAGAAACGGGAATGAATTTCAGACACTAGGGCACCCGTTGATTGCCGGCAAAACATTGAGATGCCTGGTTTTTAAATTCTAGTAAATCCAAAACTCGTCTGAAATTCATGAAACTTGGCATGCTATCATGGAGCGGCATCAACATGCTGTGGTAATTTTTTTCCCATTTGGGGCAGGTTTGGGTATATGCTTCTCACAAACCAGAGCTTCTCACAACAAGCATGATGGTTTCAATAGGGAACATCCCACCTTTGGGGACGAAACGATATACATTGCCTCTTATTGCTTTCAAATTTTTTCTCGTGTCAACATAGAACAACAGGAGTGTTGTGTGAATTTTTATGATTTTTTGGGGTTCGTATGGACATTTTTATGCATTAACAGAGTTTTCAATGCATTTATGTGCATAATTCAAATTTGAACTACATGCACATGCTCCAGTGCATATAATTGGTTGAAAAATCAAATCTGTGTCCTTGGGTGCATGCAAGAAATGGGAATGAATTTCAAACACCAGGGCACCGTTGATTGTCGGCAAAACGTTGAGATACTTTGTTTTTAAATTCTAGTAATCTAAAACTCGTCTGAAATTCATGAAACTTGGCATGCTATCATGGAAGGGCACCCGACATGCTATGGTATTTTTTGTGTCCATTTTGAGAGAAGGCGCACCCGAATAATAACAGCCAACAAAGGCATTTTGAAAAAAATAGCTGCCACTTTAATATCTCAAACGTTTGTATAATTCAAACCGTGTGCGTTCGGTTAACCATTCACGTGACGCCATGTGTCTTGGTTTTAATGGCTATAGGAGGTGCCGTGTGGACAGCTGCTTGACTGAACGGGAGGCATGCGAGCGCAGTCCGGTGCGCAGGCTCACGGGAAAGCGTACAAGCTGTTCAACGCAGGATCTGTGCATCTCTTCAACGCAAACGGTTCAGATTACGGTAAGGAAATTAAAGCCAGACTTCGGCGCTAAGCCAAGAGACACTGCGATTTGTCAAAATATGCAGCCAAAAATCAATAGCACTATATATTTTTTGCAACTAAAATTCAGTAATTAAGCATAGATTTCATTCATACTAGAGATTAAGCAGTCATTCTCACCGGGAAGCGAGACAGCCTTGGACCGCCGCCCGCCTCGCTCCCACTGGTCTATATTAATGGCGCTGCCGAGCGGCCGCACACCCCCCATCCTCGCCACACACACAATTCCTCTCTCTCCGCCCGCATCCTCGACGCCGCTCTGAGTCCTCAAAGCCGTCAGTGTATGAGGATGCCACCGAAGCGCCCCATCGGAGGGAGTGGCGACGCCGGGGCTGCTGAAGCACCGGAGCACGGCGTGAATATGGAGACAGAGGTTTCCGTCCCCGCTGATGAGGTGGAGAACAAGGCTGCCAACAAGCAGAGGCGGGTCGAGAAAGAACCGCGAGCGACTCCAGCAAGCCTAGACTTCATCAACAACCTCCCCGATGATATGTTCATAGTCATCATATCCCTCCTCCCAATCAAATATCGGGCGAGGACAGCCGCCCTTTCCCGGCGGTGGCGCACCCTATGGCTCCGCACCCCTATCGACCTCCTCGACGCCCACAAGCTCTGCCATGGCTATCGCCAAAGCTTGGATGTGTTCTCCCAGATCCTCAGCAGTCACGATGGCCCAATCAAAGGCCTTATCACGGGCATGTCCGTTCCAATGGCAAGGACCTAGCCAAGATTGGTGAGTGGTTCCGATCCCGCGCCATATATCAGCTCGAGAAGCTAAGTTATAATGATGGGCATATGCGCTTGCTGCCAACGTCCATGCTCCGCTTCGCGCCCACACTGCGCCTCGCCAAGTGCATGAACTGCCATCCCCCCTTAATAACGCGCCCGCTCTTTTTCTACCACGACTGAAGCACCTCGAGGTTGTCGCCGTTCGCATCCCAAAGGATGACATGGAGCGCGTGCTCCGCGGCTGTACTGCACTCGAGTTCCTTCGTCTTCAGGCGATGAATTGGTCGAGTACCTTGCACATCACCTCCAGGACTCTCCGGACTATTTCTGTGTGTTGCTGGTGCTGCAACGAGAGATCACAAAAGGTGGACCACAATATGGTCATCCAGGACACACCTTCACTTGAGAGATTACTTGTAGTTGATCAACAAGGTCTAACAAGAATCAATGTCATTTCTGCGCCAAAATTGAAAGTGGTGGGCTACTCGTCTGTCAAATACTTCAAGTTTCAGGTACAACAGTCGCCTTATATACCTCTCCTTGATATCAATGTTATTTCTAGTTTTGAAGATGTATGTTCGTCTGTCATCCAGCGAAGCTTCACCCAGACTCTGGGCACAGTGAAGGTCTTGGCACTAGAATCTGTCGGCCCCAACCTGGACCAAGTTGTCAGTTGCCTGAGATGCTTTCCGTGCCTGGAGAAGCTGTATATCGAGGTGGTGTTCCTTTCCTGTTAAATGTTAACCATAAGGGAGTTCAATTTTCTGCACCTTTTCGCAAGTTTACAATGACAATGTACTACGATTTCTAAAGGAATTTTGGAGGATTTTAGGACATACACCCCCACCCCATATTGGTTGCTTCATTCATATGGTTACAATCATCCATAAGCATTTCTCCTTTGAATTCATCTGTACTAGTTTTCTTAGGGAATTTTTCATCCAATCCAACCTCTTGTGAAGAAGGCTACATGTTTCTACTCCCTCCGTCCCATAATGTAAGACATTTTTTAACACTAGTGTAGTCTCAAAAAATGTCTTACATTGTGGGACAGAGGGAGTAGATTGTAATCAAATGTCCATGTTAATCATGCCAGATCGAAGATGGCACGTTGGTGCATTTTACAAATCCTACAAACCAAATGGGCGTGTAGCAGTGTTCAAAAACTGCATGTAGGCACTAACACGTTCTCTTCTTTTGCAGTGCATATTAGGCCCGGAGGTGGATGATGTTTATAACGACAATCACATCGAGTGCCTGGATCTGCATCTCTCAAATATTACTTTGAACTCCTACCGAGGGACCCACCGGAGATTACACTCGCCAGGTTCTTTCTTGCCACAGCAAAGGTGCTGAGGGTACTGAGGTTGAACACGCATTTAATTAGGAAAGATCAATGGTATGATTATCAGAGCCGGTTGGTACTGTGGAATGGAAGTGCCTCCAAAAATGCCGAACTTCGTATTGGCAGAGCATATGTCAAAGCAATTGGAAGTTATTGTGTCAAACCCATACATGACTTGTCAGCGGCTGATCCCTTTTCAGAAATGACGCAGCTTGCAATGTTTGAATTTGGGCGTTGTAATATTTGAATTTGAACCTTGCAATATTTATGGTATTTTATATTGAACCGTTTATGTTCTCTTGTCTCAACGCAAACAGTTCATCCGGGTGAACCGCATGTCGTACATCGCACACACCTTGATCTGGCTGACCATTTCTTTTGTTTTGCCTAATCACAAATAGTTCATCCGAGTGAATTGTATGTTGTACATCGCACACACCTTGGCTGACCATTTCTTTTGTGTTGCCTAATCACAAACAGTTCATCCGAGTGAACCGTATACTGTACATCGCACACACCTTCATCTGGCTGCCCGTTTCTTTTGTTCCTCCTCATTGAAAACGGTTAATTGAACTGAACCGTATGCCCTGAATTGCACACGCAACTAAAATCTGAACCGTGTTTGATGCATCCATCATCGCAAACGTTTTGCGCCTTTTTTGACGGTTTTTTTACACCACCGTTTGCGATTATTGCATCGCACACAGTTTCGTCGAAGGGTCTCTGATCGTAGTGTCGCGTTAGCAGCAACCTGCAGTAGTGACTATAAAAGGGCATCTTCTTCCACTTTCATCCCTAACCCTAATGTCTTGTTGAGCTCCACCATTGCTACACTCCAATTGCTCAATAATCTCAATCCCACCACCCAAACTTATTGGAACTTTGGGGACTGAGAGAGCAAGACCCGATCTACATTTTGACTAAACCAAATTTGTGTTCCCCACAATATTTGTCCACCATTGACTTGTTACTCTTGGATCTTGGGCTCCTAGGCGGTTAGAGGTTCCTCCGGAAGCTTCCTTGCTTATGGTGTGCTCTAGGGAAGTTTGTAAAGGTGTGGTAGTCTCCTTCAAGATCAACCTCGAGTGATTCGAGGCTCATCCGTTGGGGGTGACTGGAAATAAAATACATTGTGCCTTCAGTGGTGTTCTGCAAGCTTTGGCTCTCGCACCCCTATAAACGGAGAGTAGCTCTTCCCCAAGGAAGAGTGAACTCTGGGATAAAACTCGCGTCCTCATCTCACTTGTGGTTAATCCTTTCCCACACTTACTTTGCTTTGTATGCTTGTTGGCTTGCTATCTAGTATGTTGTCTAACATATTTAGTCTTAACCTTGCTTACAATATAGGTTATGTTCTCCTGTTTTCATTTCTACTGAACCCTATTTATCTGGTTAACACTAAAATTGACAAGATTAAAATTTGTAGTCTCCTATTCACCCCCACTCTAGTCCACCGTATCGATCCTTTCACCTAGGTACCCCCCGACATCTTTATAAGCCGAGGGGCATAGTCCGTAGAGGTAGGGATAGTCTCATACACATATGATCTCGAGGTAGATCAACCTGTACTCATACCCCATTCGTCAACAAAACACAAGCAGGACGTAGTGTTTACCTCTTTAAGAGGGCGTGAACCCGAGTAAATACAGTGTCCATTCTTTGTCATGTTACCATCAAGCCAAGGCGACCAGCTCGGGACCCCCTACCCAAGATCTCTCGGATACGACTCTGTTACCTAGCGATTCAAGAACTATAGGCGGTAGTTGATGAGGCTGCCAAGCGTAGGGAGACTGCTGAGGAGAAGTTGTGCGTGATTGAGTGCCATCTGTCAGGTGTGTGTTGAATTGTATATGTTTCCCGACTCTTCCTTTGTCATGTTTGTCCATCTGCTTTACCAACATACTTGGTTGCAGCTTATGTCCCATGCTTGGATGAGGAGGTGAGGCTGGTGGCCCTTTACTATGGGCGGTCAAGGATTTAACTAGACGATGTTCTAAAGAAACGGTTTGCCAATTTTGTCGTTACAAATCGTATCATCAGGACAAGTCAACACATTTGGCATTTCGCGGTGCTTCCAGTGTTGGTAAAGGCAGAAGTGAAAGTGCTAATGGGTCATCTCTTTAAATAGGATGATAGCTCCATGAGCTTCCTAACATTTTTAATAAGTTCGACTGGGTTCCTACACGTGTTGAAAAGGTGAGATGATCAGCTACACGCGAGGGGGCAGATTGTTCTAGCGATGTTCAGGGCGCATTACACGGGCATAGGAATGAATCTGGCGCCGGCCGAAGAGATCCAGGTGGAGCTGAACGACGGTTATCCTTGGTATGCTACGAGAGGAGATGGACGAGGGGCAAGCAAAGGACGGAGGAGAGGTTGGGGAAGGGGGAGGCCGACAGAGACGCCTTGCCGCCAGATAGCCTCTTCCGAAGGGACCACCGTCGAAGCAACGAACCTGACAATGAGTACTAGGGGTACGAACTAAGGGTGGATCCTAGCTACGGCACAAGTGTATCACTCGGATTTTACAAGTCCGGGCCCCTCTCGGAGAGGTAACGACCCAACGTCTCGTGCCCGGAGGATTGTGTTTCCTCTTGGGGTATAAGATTACAGTGGATGCTGAACCCTTGCCCTGGAGCTAGAGGGAGGCTTATATAGAATGCGCCTCGGCCTCACAACTGCCACGTTACAAGGGGTTAAATGAGTATAACTACAACAATTACTAGTAACGGCAGCTATAACTACACTTGAAGTCCGACATTAAGCTACTCGACGGTTGCAGCTCCCACGTCGCCACTACACCTCCTCTATCCGACTGATGATGGTTAGGCTGACTGGAGGGAAGACGTCTGAGTGTCGTCGGTGTATCCGAGTGGATTTTTAGTGGAGCACATCCGAATGCGCCCGTGGTCCAGGGACCTTCCAATGATGGTGTGGGACCCTAGGTGGACCTTAGATGTCAGGTCCTTGACCGTACAAATAGTAGGTGACCCCATCAACGACAGTGGCGAAGCATTTTGGGTGGTGGTGGCGGTGCCTCCGAAGTCGCCCGAGTGCGTCCCCGGAGGCGTTTAAGGTTCGACATTTTCTCATATGTTCTCATCTGAAATACTATATATCTAAATAGTTGAACCCCACTAGTTCTATTTCTCTTGACATACAACTATGCCAACTAACGATGTTACCACGAATAGGAAAAGAGCCACCTTATCTCGACATGCAATAGTGCCAACTCACTATGCTATGCCATGCCATGCATGGGAAAGACAAATGTTCTACAGGTGTATACATTAATTAAGTATTTTATTTTAATTTCAATTCTTAACCAATGTTTTATACAATTAAATCTCGTTGCAATAACTGCAACTAATTCTAGCAGTAACGCTCAAGGTATCATCTCTAGTTTTCTAAGTAAGCAATCCCATTTAAATGCACAGACAAGTCATCCATATCTCAACCGCATGAAATCTTTCACTTTTCACCACATGCAAGCCATCTACATCATCTAGCATGCGGGCCCTCTGCATCATCAATTTATAGCAACAAACAATTGGACTGGAATATCACAAGGCAATATAACAATACATCATCAATATAGATACATATGACAAAAAATATGATGCGGTATTATTCTCATATATTTCAATTTTATTTTTGGTAATTTTGTTGCTATAAATTTCGGTAGCAACGCATGGAATCTATTGTACGAACATGAGGACAGCAGTAGCTTGCACCCGTCTTCACTACCATCGTCAGATGACTAGGTGCCTCACAAACCACATATCTCTACTTTTTCAACCTCCTTCGATACCCCCACCTCGTTCACTACCCCACCCTCGTAGGATAGCACACCGAAAAAATCTCGTGAAAAGCCCACGCGCCAAACCAACGCAAAGAATGAACCCACGTCCTCCACCTTCCCCCACGACCAATCTCCATCTATAGATCTCCCTCTCCC
>NC_057802.1:162075175-162130803 GCF_018294505.1 Triticum aestivum
CCTACCTCGCAGCCCGGTGTCGCCTGTCCGCACCCCCAGCAGCCGCAAGATTGGGTCGCCATCCCGCCGCACGAGCCATACGCGTTGCTGCGACCAGCCACCACCCGAGTCCGCTGCATATTGGCAGGCACAACCGTCTCCCTTTGGTTGACTCCTTCAGTCGTCCGTCTACCCTGACACAGCCACCCGCTGGGCCGAGCGAGATCGTCATGACGCTTTGGATCGGAGGCATGCGGTATTGGATGGAGGATATATAACTACATCTACAGTTGATCCGTGAGCAAGGGCGAGGTATGTGTATCTCGTTCTCTTCTCTGCACCTAATATTTAAATGTCTGATTGAGTGTTAGCTTAGTAGCCTCCCGTGGCAACCGACATCAATGAAAAAAAGATGGCATTAGCCCATTGCCTGATGAAGAAGATGAGAGTAGGGAAGAAGAAGAAGATGATGATGATGAGGTGGAGGAGAGTGGTGGTGGGCACATCCTCGCTTGTACGCATATTCACTCATAGGGCGACCTTGTTGCTACATCATTGCATGGATCCCAGCCACGCCCTACTCAATCTGTGTCTTCACTGACCTCTCTACCTACAAGGTTTCTGATGAGGTGGAGGAGAGCTATTTTTGTCTTGGATTATGCAAATATGAATATATTGTAAAGCAATCATGGTGCCTCTGTATATTTATTTGAAATTCCAGTTTAATCGAATCCATCTATTTTATTAGCATCCATGTAGTTCACTGCTGGAGTTTGCACATTTAATCTCTATTAATTACTACAGTTTCTTGATTTTGAATCTTATAAAGTGGTTCATATCAGTACCGATATTGACTAGGTGGAAAGTTTCTATGATCTAATATGGATCTCTGTTCTGATTATTTGTGAAAAGTATTCTTGCTCCAATAAGGACCAGTATTATGATTTTAGGTGAAAAGATTTCTTCCGTATTTTTTTTTCATTAGTACTGAAACTGAAATTTTGCTCTTTTTTTATGTCCTCTAGCAGCGCTGAACAGGAAAGCCTCCCCGCCACCATTAGGGAGCTCTTGGTTGCACCGCAAGCTGCAAGGCCTTGTCAAATCACTCATGTCGCTTAACGGCTATGGCCTCTCGCTGGTCAAGATGGATCATTTTGTGCAGGTTGGCCTCGCCCACTTATGTCCTACTGGTACATTTGGACAATGACATTCAGTTCTAGCAAAACTATTGTAAAGCTGCACGCATAACTCAAAATCTTGGACCATGAACATCATCCAATGACAGAACCCACGGACATGCCTTTTCCTTGGTGCGGGCAAGGCACACATAACTCCAGGTATGTACTTTTCATTAGTGAATTGAAAGAAAGAAAAGGAAAACATGTTATCTGTTTGTCCACATTGCTTCGTGATCATGTTCGTTTGTGAAGAAAAATAGCACACGACATTACTCAATGTTTTGAATATTTTATGTTTTAGTTATATATTTCTTTATATCGTTATCATCCTATTTTAAATGAATACATCAGAGTTGTGTTTACTGTACTTTAATTTTTTCTTCATGAAATCTCTGTTCTGTTCTGCTTGAATTTGTATCAAGGGACAGAGTTTGGTTCCATGCATATTGCGACAACTTAAACTATTTCTTGAGCAAAGCTTCCTGATGGACATCCTGCTTCACATTTCGCAAAGGTGCTGCCCATGGTTGCTCCAGTTACTCGAGCTCAGCGCCACCTGCTTGCATGAGATTTTCTCTGCAGTCACGCTGCCTCTTTATACCTGAACCATGATGTGACCGCAGTACACCACTGAGGCTTGATTAAGTCGAGAAGGCTTTGAGTGAGCTCCACATAGCTATTGACCGGGTCTTTGGTGAGTGAACAAGCCAAGTTAGTGCATGTTTGGGTTATCTATTTACATTATTAAATGGGTGGCAGTTCAGGGTTTCAATTTCGACCACTCTCTAGGGCACTTCTTTCGGGAGAATAAACTTGATAAATTCCTTCTTCACTCTAAGGTTTCAGTTGTGAGTAATTGTTAGACCTGGCCATTTTATTCTGTAGATATTCTCTGAAGCCGTAAGCACAGAACAGTTACTGCAATGACAGTTTGTGTTACTGAAGTCCTTTTAGTCTTCCTGTTAAAATAATATCAAAGTTCAAATGTTCATAGAGAGCCCTATGTTTTGCTTTGTTTTCAATTCCATACGCCAGATTTAACTCAATCCAGGATGTATTTCTTCTTGTATAATTAACTTTTGTATTCTACGAACACAATTGATGCCCTTTAATTTTTTTTTGAGAGTACGCCAAAGGCGTACCATACCTTTATAGAAGAAGAGAGCAAGCGTTATTTACAAGGGTTACAAGAAAGAAAAGAGACACCCTAGGGCACCCAACTAGCTATCCTATGCCAACACTCTCACAAAACGAGCCATAACCTCCTCCACCCAAGCCCGCCAGTCTCCATTCTTTGAGCTCCGCGATGATGGCAAGGGCCAGCTCGGATGCGGTCTTCTGCTGGTTGATCCGGTGAAAAACTCTGGCATTGCGTTGCTTCCAAAGAGCCCATGTGGTTGCGATGACGACCATGTCAAAGCCGCGCTTGGATGTTTTTCTCAAGTTAGTCCTCGTGGCCAGCCACCAGTCAAGAAGAGTATCCTCCGGTCTGGGGACGTTACCGCTGAAGCTCAGAGTCTAAAAAATGTAGTGCCACACTTCCCTAGCGTAAACGCATTGAGTGAGGATGTGCTCCGCATTGTCCTCATCTTGGAGACACATGAAGCAGGCGGACGGAGCATCCTGGAGTCCATGTCTGAATCTCCTATCAGAAGTCCAAATCCGGTGTTGGACTGCCAACCAGACGAAGAGTTTGCACTTCAGGAGAGCCCAGCTTCTCCAAATGCAAGTGGCAAAGGGGGCTCTTTCAGCGCCTTGACAAAGACGATTGTAGGTGGACTTTGCAGTATAGGATCCAGACGGGTCAGCTGGCCACGAGAAGGTGTCGTCCCTAGTGGGGTCGTGATTGCTCGTACTGATCGCGAGATTGAGATGTAAAAGCTGCATGTGGCCAACAAAGTTGACTTCTCCACTGATGTCATGGAGCCATCGCCCCTCCAAGAGCCCATCCTCGACCGTGCGGCGATTGATCGTACGCGTGTCCACTAGAGCATGGATGAGCGGTGTGATGTCCTTGACCGCAAAGCCATGGATCCATCGATCTCTCCAGAACAAGACCTTGCTGCCCTTCCCCACAGTGATGTGCACCATGATGTCAAAAACCTCCCGAGCCTCTCCGTCGACCGCCATGGGCAGTCCTTGCCAAGGCCTGTCAGGATCCGTTCTTCTGAGCCACTCCCATTGAACTCTCAAGGCCAATCCTTGCAATTGTAGATTAAGAACGCCCAAACCACCTTGCCAGGTCGGTTTGCAAACTGAATTCCATGCCACGAGGCATTGACCGCCATTCACCTTCTCCTTGCCAGCCCAGAAAAATGAGCGCATCCATTGGTCGATCTCTTCAAAAACCCAAGCTGGAGCCTCCGTGATCATGAAGTGATGTATGGGTTTGGCCGCAATGACCGACTTAACGAGCACCACATGTCCAGGGCGATGAATAAGCCCTCTTTGCCAGGCTGGGGCGAAGCTCTTGGCTTGGTCGATCATGGGCTGCCAATCGGCCCTCGAAAGCTGTCGGATGGCAAGTTGGAGACCAAGGTATTTGCACGGAAAGTTGCCCAAACGACAATGCAAGATGGACTGCACCCGGTCTCGGTCGCTGGTGTCCCAATGGATCAAGATGGCCATAGACTTTTGATAGTTGATTTTAAGCCCAGAGGCCTCCCCAAACACATGTAACACCGATCTGACGAACGTGAGGTCCAGCTCCTTTGGCTTAACAAATAAGACCACGTCGTCTGCGTAGATCGACACCGACTGATGAGCATCGATGCCCGGGAAATTTCCAATAACACCTAAATTGGCAGCCTTGATCATGATGCGTGACAACACATCCATGGCGATGACGAATAGCAGGGGAGAGATAGGATCCCCCTGCCTGAGGCCCTTGACATGAGTGAAGCTTTTGCTGGGAACTCCATTGACAATCACTTTGGTGGTGGCGGTCCGCAGAAGAATAGAGATCCAACCGCACCACTTTTGGCCGAATCCTTTGCTCCTCATCCCATCCATCAGGAACGACCAATTGAGCGAATCAAAAGCCCTAGAGATGTCAAGTTTCAAAAAAGCGTTGTCCGCCTTGCGAGCGTGTAACTTCCTGGCCACTTGCCTGACAAGAAGGAAATTGTCGTGCAGGTGCCTCCCACAAATGAAAGCTGACTGGTTGGCCGTGACGATTTCTTTCATTCTTCTGCGCGCTCTTATCGCGAGTAACTTGGCGAAAATCTTAGCCACACTATGAGGGAGGCTAATTGGCCGAAAATCTCCAATCTCCTCCGCGTCAGGCTTCTTCGGAATAAGGACAATGTGGGCTCTGTTGAGGATATAGACCTTAGAGTCACCCGCCAGGAGGGGCCGGGTTACTCATAATGGTCATCGCCAGAAGCCCGGCGCCAAGCTTGAAGACGGTGGGCCAAAGATGGGCTTAAGACCCGGATATGGCTTAAGGCCTGTAGTTACAATCATCATTATGGTAGAACTTGTAGTATAAGGCAAGAATAGTTGAGAGTCCGAGCCGGACACTCTTATGAGCCGGCCGGGACTCTGAGAGCTGCTGGGCGTCAGCCTCCCTATATAAAGGGACGACTCGGCAGCGGTTTAGGGACAAGACAGATCTCATCGAGAGCCAGGCATAGCGGTTTAGCTCCCTGGTCATCGAAACCCTAATCAATACCACCTCAACTGGACGTAGGCTTTTACCTTCACTGTAAGGGGCCGAACCAGTATAAACCCTCGTGTTCCTTGTCCCGTTTAACCCCTTCAAGCTTCCTAGCGGCGATGGCTCCACGACTAAGTCCTAGCTTGAGGACATCTGCCGTGACAATTCCACGACAGTTGGCGTCCACCGTGGGGCCAGCGCACGGTGGATTTGAGTTCTTGAAGGGCAGCTTCGAAGGGCTCAAGGGATACGCTGTGGGCCGGATGACCAAGAGTCGTCGCGGCAAGCTCTACATCGACGATGCAAACTGGGGCCCCGACGCCGGCTCAATTGAGTACGGGTACCGGGTCCCCTTCGGCGGAATTCATGTTTTCATTGGCAAGGTTGGGGAGCCGGGCCCTGAGCCGGATCTCTGCGCCGATCTCATCGAGACGGCTCAGCGTGCGCGACCCGCCCGGGCCCTGCCTGCCTTGAGGCATGCTTTTGTGGGATGTGTCCATGGAGGGCACTCTGACAGATCTGGATCTGGTGATGAGACGGCCGCCGGCTCTGACGGCGAGTCGTCCACAGATGAGTCAAACTCGTTGTATCAACTTCAAGATGGTAGGCTCATGGGTTGTTCCGATAGTGACAGTATTCCGGACCCGTTTGAGCCGCCGAGCCGGGTCAGAATCTTCATGGCCGGTGCGCAGCCTGTTCAGAACCCTGCTGCTGGGGCAGGAAGCCCGGTGCCTTCGCCGGCTCAGGTGCTGATGGATCTCACGGACAAGATGACGGCCCTGTTGACCGCCGCGGTTGACCCGGCGGATCAAGCTCAGCATGACGCGGAGGTGGCGCAGTTAAAGTTAGATCTAGTGAAAGCCAAAGAGGATCTGGCAGCGGAAGGGATCAGGATGGCTGCGGAGAGGGCGGCCCTCGACGCCCAAACTCAGTTGATTCAGGCACAGTCCTTCCGGCTCACGATGGATCAGAACGCGTCCAATGAGGTCATGAGAAGGAGGCATCAAAAGGCCCAATCTCGACTCCCTCCGGTTTACGATCCACGAAACCTCTTCAACACGCCAGGTGCAGGGTCTAGTAACCCGCCAGGGATCATAGTGCCCGGGTCTGGGCCCCCTGTTCAGCCACAGGTGATGGGGCCTCCCCGGGTGAACCCTGCCCCGCCTCAATACGTGCCAATACCACCGGGTCATTATGCTAACCCGCTGGAGAACATGGTCGCCGCAGCAGCGCGGCTGGCAGCTCTCCCAATTAACGGCGACTCTCCGACGGCTATTGAAACCCGCCGGGTCAGGGAACTCCTTCAGACAGCACTGGCGCAACAAGAGGCATACTCTTACAGCCGGGACAGGATCCACTCGACCCCTCGTCCAGGCCGGAGCCCGAGTTATAGCAGACACATGGTCTCAGCGACCGGCTCAAGTAATGTCCGACGCCATGACCCGCCCCCTGGCCATGGCCCGGCTTATAACGGAGCCTTTCACGCAGCAGACCAAGATAGAGCGCGACAAGAGGCAGAGCAGGTGCCTCAGTTGACGGCTTACCAGACTCCCCCGGCTTATCCAACGGCTTCCGTCGACGTGGGCATCCCTACCAGGACTGGAGGTGTCCCTTGCTTGGTGCCGGCTCTCCGCAATGAGCGTCTACCCAAGGACTTCAAAGGCCCTAGGAAGGTGCCTAATTACACAGCTGACTTACAACCCGCATCCTGGATCAAGAGTTACGAGATGGCCATGGAACTGCTGGAAGTCAGTGAAGCAGCAATGGCCAAGTTCTTCACCATGATGTTAGATGGGACTGCCCGCACTTGGTTGAAGGGGCTACCACCGAATTCCATCGGGTCTTGGGCTGAGCTGAAAGCCCGGTTCATCCAAAATTTCAAGGATACCTGTAGGCAGTCTATGTCAATTATGGATTTGACTAACTGTAAGCAGCAGGAGGGTGAGTCTACGACACATTGGGTTCGTCGGGTTAATGAGATAATACATTCATATGATAAGATGGATGCCGGCTCTGCAGTCTTAATGTTAGAACAGAATTGTCGTTTCGTGCCCCTGAAGATGAAACTCGGGCGGCTTAAGCGCGACTGCAGTGATATGGGTACACTGATGGCGGCTCTCGTCAAGTACGCCGATTCTGATAGTACCAAGGACCTCGCTTCAGATGATAAAAGGACAGGGAAGGGAAAGAAGAACGGCAATGGCAAGGGTCCTCAGCATAACCCGGGGAACCAAGGAGGTGGCAAGCGCAAGGCCGATGGCAGCCTAGAGTTCGTAGCCAATGCCAGCTCACAGGGCAATAACCAGCGACGCAAGGGGAGGCCCCCTCCCCGGGCCGGCGGGTCAGGCCCGACGCTGGAGCAATTGTTGAATGAGCCTTGTCCAAGGCATGGCTCTAGAGAGAAGCCAGCTACTCATCTATGGAAGGATTGTGCAATCATGAAGGCCTTTAAGAATTCCAACGCCTTTGACGGCAACAATGACCCGGGCGGTGGCTCAGGCGCCGGCGGCTTTCATGGCCCGGGCGGCGGTTCAAATGCTAATCCTCAGAACGGTCAAGGGGGCTTTAATCAGCAGACTGGCCAGGGTCATCAACAGCAGCAGGGGGTTATCAGACCAATCCAAAGCAGCTCAGCGGGGGACAGTATCATGTATTCACCACCAGTCTGTGTAAGCGAGATCAGAAGCTTCCTAAGAGGGCTGTGAATGCCGTTGAGCCGGCGGCTCCACGCTATTTACGATGGTCTGAGCAGCCTATAGTGTGGAGTAGGGAGGATCACCCTCCCCGGGTGGATAATCCGGGTCACTTGGCCTTGGTGGTGGCTCCTCAGGTGGGAGGATATAAGTTCACTAAGGTACTCATGGATGGAGGCAGCAGTATCAACATCCTCTATTATGAGACTTTCCGTCGTATGGGTTTGATTGATAAGAACCTCAGCCAGTCAAACACTATTTTCCATGGTGTGGTACCTGGTAAGTCGGCTTATCCAGTCGGCAAGATCGAGTTGGAAGTGGCCTTTGGAGATGAGCACAACTACAGGGTGGAAAAATTGACCTTTGAGGTGGTCAAGATAAGAAGTCCGTACCATGCCATATTTGGGCGGCCGGCTTACGCCAAGTTCATGGCACGGCCGTGTTACGTGTATTTACAGCTCAAGATGCCGGGTCATAATGGGACCATTACGATTCATGGCAGCCGGAAGGTGGCCCTGGAATGTGAGGAAGGCGATGCGGCTTATGCAGAATCTGTTTGCGCAACAGAGGAGTTGAAGTTTTACAAAGACAACGTTGACCCAACGGATATGACCTCTCTGAAAAAGCCAACTACGGAGCAGGAGCCGGCAATGAAATTTAAGTCGGCTGATGAGACTAAACTTGTTGATTTCGTTCCAGGAGATTCATCTCAGCAGTTTAGCATCAGCGCCAATCTGGATCCAAAATAGGAAAGCGCGCTCATCGAGTTCATCCGTGAGAATAGGGACATTTTTGCATGGAAGCCGTCTGACATGCCAGGTGTACCTAGAGAACTCGCTGAGCACACTCTCAATGTTGATCCGAAATTTAAGCTGGTCAGGCAATTCCTTCGGCGGTTTAATGAAGAGAGGCGGAAAGCTATTGGTGAAGAGGTGGCCCGGCTCTTGGCGGCCGGGTTTATCGTTGAAGTCTTTCACCCAGAGTGGTTAGCTAACCCGGTGCTCGTGCTCAAGAAGAACGGCACCTGGCGGATGTGTGTGGACTACACGGACTTGAACAAAGCGTGTCCGGCTGATCCTTTTGCCCTTCCCCGTATTGATCAAATCATTGATGCTACGGCGGGTTGTGAGCGTTTAAGTTTCTTGGATGCTTATTCTGGATATCATCAGATTAAGATGGCAGTTAAGGACCAGGAGAAGACGGCGTTCATCACTCCCTTTGGAGTCTTCTGCTATGTGTCTATGCCCTTTGGACTCAAGAGTGCACAGGCGACTTACCAGCGTTGCGTGCAGAACTGTCTTCATAACCAGATTGGGCGCAATGTTCATGCTTATGTGGATGATATTGTGGTTAAATCCAGGAAGGAGGATGAGGGAAACCTTTGATAACCTACGGGTCTACAAGATGATGCTTAACCCGGCCAAATGTGTTTTTGGTGTTCCTGCAGGCAAGCTCTTGGGTTTCTTGGTTTCTAACAGAGGTATTGAAGCTAACCCGGAGAAGATCAAGGCAATCACCTCTCTGGCTAAGCCGGCGTGCATAAACGACGTCCAGCGCTTGGCGGGTCGTATTGCTGCTTTAAGCCGTTTTATAAGCCGTTTGGGGGAGAAGGCCATGCCATTATATCAATTGATGAAGAAAACTGACGGCTTTGTCTGGAATGAAGCAGCTAATACTGCTTTTGAGGATTTGAAGAGGCAGCTGGCCGAGCCCCCAGTCCTTGCGGCTCCGGTTGACAAGGAGCCTTTATTACTGTACGTGGCTGCTAACACACAAGCCGTCAGTGTGGCCGTGGTGGTGGAGCGCAAGGAAGAGGGTAAGGAGCATCCGGTTCAGCGGCTGGTTTATTATGTCAGCGAAGTACTCATTGAGTCCAAGCAGCGGTATCCGCATTGGCAGAAGCTTGTTTATGGTGTGTTCATGGCGAGCCGGAAGCTTAAGCATTATTTTCAGGGTCACCCCATCACTGTGGTCAGTTCTTCCCCCCTTGGGGATATCATTCAAAACAGGGAGGCCACAGGGAGAGTGGCTAAGTGGGCTATAGAGCTCAGACCTCATGGTCTGAAATACGTGCCACGCACTGCTGTTAAGTCTCAGGCCTTGGTGGATTTCATCAATGATTGGACAGAGTTACAAGTGTCCGAACAAAAGCCGGACAACACATACTGGACTATTCACTTCGATGGGTCCAGGCAATTGGAGGGCTCGGGGGCTGGAGTCGTATTGGCTTCGCCTAAAGGTGACAAGTTTCATTATGTGCTACAATTGATGTTTCCTTGCGCCAACAATGCAGCTGAATACGAGGCCTTGCTCCACGGTCTTCGGATGGCTAAGGAGATGAGCTTGAGCCGGGTAAGGTGCTTCGGCGACTCAGACTTGGTGGCTCAACAGGTATCAGGAAAGTGGGACTCTAAGGACCCTCTCATGGCGGCTTATCGCCGCGAAGTTGATGCCATTGCTGGGCACTTTCAGGGTTATCAAGTAGAGCACATCGATCGCAGGAAGAATGAAGCGGCTGATGCTTTAAGCCGGCTGGGCTCTCAGCGAAAACCGGTGCCGCCTAATACTTTCCTGGACGTCCTGTATAACCCTTCTGTTAAGTTGCCTACAGAGGAAGACTTGGCTGTCCCTAACCCGGAGGCGCGACTGGTGGCGGCTCTCCACATCATACCGGACTGGACGGTGCCCTATTTGGCTTACATAACCCGGGGAGATTTGCCTGAGGACGAAACTTTGGCCAGACAAATAACCCGGCGGTCTAAGTCAATGGTTGTCATCAATGGTGAGTTGCATCGCCGCAGTGTTACGGGAGCGTTCCAGCGTTGTGTCTCCCCTGCGGAAGGTCAAGAGATCTTGCGAGAGATTCATGAAGGGGATTGTGGCCATCACGCCGGCTCAAAGTCTCTTGTGGCCAAGGCTTTTCGTCATGGTTTTTATTGGCTGACGGCTCATGCTGATGCGGAGGACTTGGTCAGTAAATGTGATGGTTGCCAGAGGTTCTCGCGACGGGCTCATGTGCCGGCTCAGGAGCTTAGGATGATCCCAATTACTTGGCCCTTTGCGGTCTGGGGGCTTGATATGGTTGGGCCTTTTAAAAGGTCCAAGGATAAGAAGACCCACCTTTTGGTGGCAGTTGACAAATTTACTAAGTGGGTTGAAGCGGAGCTAGTTAGCAAGTGCGATGCAGCCACGGCGGTTCAATTTATGAAAAAGGTGATTTTTCGCTTTGGCTTTCCGCACAGCATTATAACTGACAATGGTACCAATCTATCCAAAGGCGCCATGGAGGAGTTTTGTCAACGAGAGCATATCCGACTTGATGTTTCATCAGTGGCTCATCCTCAATCCAATGGTCAAGCTGAGAGGGCTAATCAGGAGATTCTGAAGGGCATCAAACCCCGGCTTTTGGTCCCTTTACAACGGACGCCGGGTTGTTGGGTGGAGGAGTTACCCTCCGTGGTATGGAGCATCAACACTACTCCTAACAGGTCTACAGGTTTCACGCCTTTCTTCATGGTTTATGGAGCGGAAGCAGTCCTCCCCAGTGACATCCGTCATGACTCGCCTCGAGTGGCGGCTTATGTTGAGGTGGATAATGAACAGGCGCGCCAAGATGCTCTTGACTTGTTGGACGAACAGCGTGATGTGGCAGCAGCTCGCTCAGCGATTTACCAACAGGACCTGCGCCGTTATCATAGTCGCCGGGTTAAATCCCGGGTCTTCCAGGAAGGCGATCTGGTGCTCCGGCTCATCCAAGATTAAACAGATGCCCACAAGCTATCCCCGCCTTGGGAAGGGCCCTTTGTGGTCAGCAAGAATTTGCACAACGGGTCATATTACCTCATTGACATTCGGGAGCACAAAGATTCACGTAAGTCGGAGGAAGAGACCCGTCGGCCGTGGAACATAGCTCAGCTTCGGCCTTATTACACTTGAGCCACTGGCTCTCATAATGTACATATTTCCGTAAGCCATGTATATATTATGATAAGCAATAAAGCAGGACCTCTGTCCTTTTCTCCTCCAAAGATAAACGTGTTATTTTCATTACAAGATCATATGATAATTTGAAGGAGGGTCCGGCTTATGATCGTATTTGAATCTAGCCATACACAATACAGTCACTTGGGGGCTTCCTGTTCAAACATAGGTCGTATTCGAACCAAAGAGAACATAGCTGTCGATACCCATTTGATTGGCAAAGTGCCGAGCTCATTGGGGAGTTTTCTTTGATCATATTTGAATCATAGTTTAACCCCTTTGGGAACCGACGTGGATCGTATTCGAATCAGCGTCGTTAAACAATTCTTAAAAGTCATTTGGGGGCTTCCTGTTCAAACATGGGTCGTATTTAAACCAAAGAGAACATAGCTGTCGGTACCCTCTTGATTGGCATCGCCATACCCACTAGGGGCTATATGCTCGCATTCGAATCTTAGCATAACCTCTTTGGGACGGGTCTCTGGTCGTATTCGAACCGGAAGCCTCTAAGTTTTTTTCTGATTTATAGTAAGTTCTTCTGATTATTTCAAATATGCACGACGGGTCTCACTTTGCCGGCTTAAATTTTGATTTACAGTACTAGTCGAATACAATCGGCGTTCTTAAAACTGGTAAACCGGAATTGAGGTACCAACCTTATTACCCGGGTTATATAAGCCGGCAGTGTGCTTGCAGGCCGGTAAGTGTGTTATTACGGGTATATCAAAGACATAATTGAGGACCAGTCTTTTTTGATTCATCTTCCGGGTTATATGTCTCAAATTGTGATTCTCAGTGCGGTAAGCCGCCTCGAGACTTGTGATTTGTTTTTCTATGCAGGATAGTTAAAGGCAACTATTTGAGATTAAGGAAAATGAATGATCAATTATGACCCGGAGAGGTATAAAGGAGACAACTTAAATGGAATTCAGCATTCAACGCGTGCACGATGGCACGGCAAAGTTAAAGTGTTGGCCCTACTCTATTACAAGACTCATCGAGTCCAAAAGGGTGAAGCATTGTTTAATAAGCCGCCTGCAGAGTTACGATGCTTGCTGAGTTGAAGTTTCCGGCTCATCCCTCTCCGCTCCTCCGGCTGTTCCCAAGACCTGGAAAGTTGACGACTTCCAGTCAATGCCGCTCAGAGCTTCAAATTGGGCTTCCTCGTCAATTAACCCGGCCGGGTCAATCTCCGGGGCAAAGGTGTGCTTACGAGCCGGCGGGACTAAGCTGATGGCTTCATAGCGCGGAGTGGGGATCCTCTGATTCTCTGCATCATAACCCGGCTGGTACTTAGTCAGATCCGTGTCATTGCCAATCAGAGTGGCCACCGGGCGTACGATCTTCACGCAGGCTGCAAAGTCCCTTTGGTCGAAGGGGGTGTCGTCTTCCTTCAAACTGGGGTAGCCCAGAGCAATGTCCGCCGGGTCTAGTTCTGGAAGGAATGCCTTGGCCCGGCTCAGAGCAGCTATGGCTCCGGCTCTTGCAGAGGCCCGTCGCAGCTCTTGGACACGTTGGGGAAGAACGGCAAGCTGGCGAAGAACTTCCGCCAGGTGAGTCGGCACCTCATTGGATAGGGCCACCACAGCCATGGCACGCTGTGACCCGGTGTAGAGTTGCTCCACCAGGGTGTACACGGCCTTCAACTTGGTTACCACACTTTGGTTGAGGTTGGCGCTTCTGGGACCTGTGTAACAGAGTAAGATAAGCCGCCGGCAATGATGGGTTATGAGACATAAAAATTATGAACTGGATGAAAGCCGGTGGAATGACTTACCGAAGATTGCGGAAACCATCTGGGACACTTGGCGCTTTAAGCCGGAGAGTTCGGCGGTTTTCTCTGTCAGAGCCCTCTCCGCCTGTTCGGCCCGGTTCACCAGAGTAGCCTTCTCTTCGGCCCAAGCTTTCCGTTCAGCATCAAAGTCCGTCTTCAGCTTTTCTTGCGCAACAATACTGGACACAAATTTGGCATTGGCCTTCCGGGTCTCAGTTTCTTGCGTCCTCAGGCGGGTCTTCAGATCGGAGATGTCGGCTTCAAACTTCTTGCAAGCAGCCTGCATAATTTCCGGGTTATAGGATGAACAGTTATTACGCAATTTTAAAGTCCCAAGCACTTTCCAAGCAAAGACACTTGGCACTTGGGGGCTAATGCATATCGAACGTTTCTATTTACAAATTGCCGGTTCAAGCGAGTAAGCCGGAACTTAAGTCTACAACATATTTTATCATAAGTCGTAGACTTGGGGGCTAGAGTATGGTAAGAATAACAAAATAACTATGCAGTAAGCAAGGAGAAAGAAGAGTAGTACCTCAGACTTCTGCTGAATCTGGTTCACCATGCTGATCTCTACATCCCGGCTCTTGTGCACTTGGCTGACATAGCCGGAGACGATCTCTCCGATGTTCAGGTTGGCGTTGTCGGTGAGGTCCAGATTAACCCGGCGGTGCTGTAGCAACTCCTCCTTGGCGGAGCACTTGGCCAGTGCAGTAGGTCTCCCCGGCTCAACAAACTCCGTCCGGGTGATTACCACGTCCGGGTCATTGGCCGGCTGAGCCGAGCTGGAGGTCTCCGGGTTAGCAGAAGCTTCTGCAGTTGCCTTGTCGGTTGGAGCGGTGGCTTCGGGAGCGGAGGCAGCTGGCGGTTCTTGAGCTGCTACCTCCGGTTCAGGCAAGTCCGGCTCTTCGACCGGCTTGTTCTTCTTCGCCTTCTTGGTGAGTTTTGCCTGGGCACTGAAAAGACAAAAAGGTTAAGCACAAAAGTGGAAGTAAAGACAAGTACAACATGAGATGATCATCATTACCCGGGCACGGTCTTGAAAGCCGGCAGGTTCGACTGCATAGAGTCGCCAGAAGAGGGGGAAGTCTCCTGATAATTTGAGTCAGAAGAGTTGAGCGGTTGACGTATAACACCCGCCAAAGGATGAAAAGGGTACAAGTTTGAGATCACCTCGGTCCGGCGTTTCCTCGACGCGTCAGGTAAACCGGAAGAGAGGTCGGCGTCCTTGTTGGTCCGGGTGTGCCGCCGGCTCTCATGAATCTGTTGCTTCAAAAGAAATTGAGGATCTTGATAAGCTAAAGGATGTGAAAATCTTACTTTCCGGGTTACCCTTCGGACTTTCAGCCTTGGCAAGGGCTCCGAGTCGGAGGAAAGTATCATTACCTCTTCAACCACCGGGTTACTTGCTCCGGTGTCATCCTGTTGATGAACAGTATTGATAAGGTGGACAGAAATACAAACTACATACAACAAGAGATTACAGGTTCAGGGGTTACCTCTGACTCGGAGCTGTCGCTTAGTTGCAGCAGCTTTGAAGCAGTAGGCCTACTTCCCTTCTTGCGGGGAGCGGCTCTCTTGGCGGCTTTCTTAGCCTTCCTGGCCTTCTTGGCCGCCTCATGGTCATATTTGACCTTCCAGAATTTGTCATCAGCCTGAAAAATACAATGATGATTTTTTTTAAAAGATTTAGATGAAGGTTATCTGCAGAAGAAGATAAGATGTTCAGATCAGCGGCTTACTGCTGGGGCCGGGTTGGTCTTGCAGAAGGGGGCTAACCCGGTCCTCCCGCAGTCTGCCAAGCTCTCATTTAAAAGGGCCTTGGTCATGTCTTCAGCAACGTCTTCAGGAAGATCGTTGCGGCTGTGTTGCAGGGGGGTCATCTTTCCGGCCTGTGTACTCACACATTAAGCCAGGGCGGCGGCTCAGGGGGATCACCCGCCACGAGATCCAGACCCGGACCAGATCAATTCCGTTGAGACCATTGCCCAGGAGAGCCTTGATTTTGTTGATGGTGGGGAGCAGAGGTTGGCGCTCCGCCTGAGTTAACTTGACAGACAGAGAGTGAGTTGGTTCCAGACGTGAAGGGCGAAAGCCGGGCAGCGGGCTCTCATCAGCCGGCGACGTGTCTTGGCAATAGAACCACGTCTGGTTCCGGTCTTTTGGGTGGCTTGGCGGCTCAGCGTAAGGGAAAAGGCAGTCCCTCCGTCGCTGAATGGAGATGCCACCAAGTTCCAACCTTGGCCCGTTGGCGCACTCGTTCTGACGGTTCAGGTAGAAGAGCTCTCTGAAGAGCAGCAGACTGGGTTCTTCTCCAAGGTAGACCTCACAGAACACTTGGAAATTGCATATATTTGACACCGAGTTGGGTCCTATGTCTTGAGGCCGCAGGTCGAAGAAATTCAGCACATCTCTGAAGAACTTTGAGCCGGGCGGTGCGAAGCCCCGGCTCATATGGTCCGCAAAAACTACCACTTCCCCGTCCCTCGGCTGTGGTCTCTCCTCTAATGGGTCGGGGGCACGGTAGGACATGACGTCCTTTTTGGGCAGGTAACCTGACTTCATGAAATCCGTTAAGGTCTCGTCGGTGACGTTGGACCTCATCCAATTGCAAGTGATGGGTGCTTTAGGAGCTTTGGGAGGCATGGTGAAAGTCGGAAGCCTATGATAAAAGGAAACATGCCCGGTTTAATTATAAGCCGGAGGAAATTTACAGTTCAGTGTTAAAGTGGCGGCTTATGGAGGGGCCTAATGACATATATCTAATTGCATTGGGTTATCTAAGCCGCTGGGGGTATTAAGAAATAATTCGATTGTCTACGACCTTGTCACAGATAAGCCGGATAATTTTATGGCGCATGGCCTCCTTTGAGCTGGAAGGTCCAACGGCGCGTGGTTTCTTTAAACCGGAAATGTAAACCGCCATGACTCAACGGGTGCAGTTTTTTACTAAGTGTGGTGAAAACAGTTTTCACACATTGCAGTAAATAATTTGGATCAAAACGGTCGGCTAAAAGGAAAGTTTCTAGACCTAAAAACAGACGCGAGGGAAGTTCTTGGGCTCGAACGGGGCTTTTAGGCAGTCAAAAGAGGTCTACTTGCATTTGAAATGAGTGCCAAACAGCCGCCGCGTTGGTTCTATGCTATCTTAAGATCAAGAAGAGGCAGTAAAAACGAAAACTACCAAGAACTCGTGGGCGACGGCGAAGAACACGGAAGAACAGCAGGAGCTTAACGTAGATCTATCCTACGAGGAGGAAGGAACTGACGGGTGCAGGGGTTCGCCGCGGTTCTCTGGACGGTTCAGGGTGATGCAGCGGCCAAGGACGACGAGGATGCAGAGCTCTGTTGCGGCAGTGGCGGCGGCGGAGCTCGGGCAGCACGGGAGCAGCGAGAGGAAGGAGACGAGAGAAGGGGAAGAATGGAAAGACCCGAGGGTCGGGCTACTTATAAGGGCGAGCTCATAAGTGGGCGCGAGAAACGAGGAGACCACGGCGTGGTTATCTCCCCACGAAACGCCTCGATTTTCGGGATGGCAGTAAAGATAAGATCCGTTGCGGATATAGTGGAGTAAAAAATGGACTTAATGGAAGATGACGTCACGGCGGATTACCCGGAGTCCAGAGGATGACATCACGCCGGGTTATAGCCTTCACACAAGTGTAAGCCGGAGAATTTCTGTCGAAAGAATTGAAGATTGACATGAGCCGGCTCAAATCAATCTGGGGCCTAATGTTGAGGATATAGACCTAGAGTCACCCGCCAGGAGGGGACGGGTTACTCATAATGGTCATCGCCAGAAGCCCGGCGCCAAGCTTGAAGACGGTGGGCCAAAGATGGGCTTAAGACCCGGATATGGCTTAAGGCCCGTAGTTACAATCATCATTATGGTAGAACTTGTAGTATAAGGCAAGAATAGTTGAGAGTCCGAGCCGGACACTCTTATGAGCCGGCCGGGACTCTGAGAGCTGCTGGGCGTCAGCCTCCCTATATAAAGGGACGACCCGGCAGCGGTTTAGGGACAAGAAAGATCTCATCGAGAGCCAGGCATAGCGGTTTAGCTCCCTGGTCATCGAAACCCTAATCAATACCACCTCAACTGGACGTAGGCTTTTACCTTCACTGTAAGGGGCCGAACCAGTATAAACCCTCGTGTTCCTTGTCCCGTTTAACCCCTTCAAGCTTCCTAGCGGCGATGGCTCCACGACTAAGTCCTAGCTTGAGGACATCTGACGTGACAATTCCACGACAGGCTCGGTTAAGCTTTCCGAAACCACGGCCATCTCCAACATAGAGCTTAAGAAACACCGCCATGATCTCATGCTTGATGATGGGCCACGCCTTCTGATAGAAGGCCGCGGTAAACCCATCCGGCCCTGGTGCCCGCTCCGGGTGCATCTCTTTGATCGCGCTCCAAACTTCCTCTTCTGTGAAAATAGCGTCCAACTCCGAGAGGTCAAGCTGAATTCTGTGAAAATAGCGCTCCAATGTCCTTTAATTTGAATAGTTGTCTTTTCTCTTATATCATTTCACATGTTTCACCTTTTTTTGCTGGGTCATGTTGTGTGAAATAGTTATACTATATCATTTCTTCTTCATTCTTGTACATATAGTGTAAATTCTGATTCGTTTTGCTTTTGTCTACAGGTCACTGTCAGGCCTGAGGAAGTGCATACTGAAAAATACGAGGAGCAGATGGGGTAGACCAATGTGTTTTTTATGTCAGAATCAGAATGCTATGAGAGTTGTACATGTGCTTTCGTGGGCCATGGGTGTGTGTGCTTGTGGAGCGCGTGGGTTATTTAAAGGCATTGATGATGAAATAGAATTTTGAATCCCATCCACCCCATATCCGAACTCAACAAAAAAAGAAAGATAAGGTTGCTAATCTTCTTTGGGGTTGATTTGGTGTAAGATCCTGATCCGCCTTTGGTTGATTTGGAGGAAGGCTGAGACAACTCCATTCAAACCCAGTACACATAATAGGCTTCTTGTAGTACACATAAAAAGCATCTGGGAGTGGTTGATGGACATCATCATGGTGCTCTGCTCACCGAAGGTGGCAATCATTGAGCAAGTAAACAGGAACTCAGGGCGGGCAGCACTTGAATCACAACTTATTGATACAATTATTGATCAAATTTGTGCCAAGTCAGTGCCAAACTTTACAGACAATGAAATTAGTCCTCTCTATTCATTCAATTCATTGTTTGCGAAAAAATAGATTAGAAGAACTTTTCAGTTGACGAAAATATATACTGTTGAAAAAAATAAGAATTTCAAAGAAGTGATTAAACACATTGATGAGAATCAATGTTAAGGGGAAGGAGGTCTGATAAGAATAGGTGCAAGAGAGGGAACCACTTGCCATATATGAATGCATACTAAATGTTATCATGTTTGACACATATTTTTGAACCAAAACGGTTGTTTGATCGCTATCTTCTATTATTCCGTGGCAACGCACGGACACTCAGCTAGTAGTGTGGTAGAGTGTTCGGCATCTAAAAAAAAGTATTCGACATCAACGAGTAACCAAACACAAAATTGACAATGCACAGTGGCAGCAGATCTTACTTACACAGTACGAGATATGTCTAACAGCGGCAGCAACTAATACTCGGTTATTTCATACACGATAGTGCATATGTGCATTCTGTCGCCATTATTTTTCAATGGCGATTTCCTCTCAGCAACAATGTGCATATGGTGGTAGAGCTCCTAAAGAAATGTTAAGAAGAGTTTGGAGGCCTAACTCATTTTTGCTGGACACTACTGTCCATACCAACATTCTTTTTTTTAGGGTAGTCCATACTAACATTCGTGAGATATAATAGCTTGAAGACTTGAACCAACAAAAAACACTATGATCATGTCAATCTGAACCCAGAGAAATGTTCATGTCCAACTAACATTGGTCATTCCTGTATTATAACTCCATGAAATGACCGAGGCGCCGAGGCCTGCCACTATACACGTAGATCGAATTTCCAATCAATAGCAAACAGAAGGTCAATATGACCACACAAATTCCATACATACTCTGGGTATTATCGAAATGGATTAGTCATGTTGCTACTAAACAATACAAGTTGATTCCAACAGGAAAGTAATACGAGACAAGTTAATCAAGCCTACTAATTTCTATTTGAACAAAAGAATGATATTCACCTACATCAGAGGCTAGACTTGGCTCAGGACAACCTGACAAGATCACGCACATCAAATTCACAAGTACTCCCTCCATCCCAAAATTCTTGTCTTAAATTCGTCTAGATACGGATGTATCTCATACTAAAACGTGACTTGATACATCCGTATTTAGACAAATCTAAGACAAGAATTTTGGGACGGAGGGAGTATTAAAAGCAGACACCAGGAAGAGATCAACAGTAAGGAGGCAAAAATGCAAGCCTCTTGTAAAAATTGCAATTGAATGAATCAGAAGAAATCTCGTATTAAGGCGAGGTAGAGACAATACTACCAAGTAGTCAGTTCTCATAACTTCTCATGACATCACGTTGAATTATGATATTATTACTGAATAGATCTTTTAAAAGGATGCCTACAAAGACCAACAATGGCAGTTACACAAATCATAAGTGTTCAGGGTGTCAGTTTGATGCCTTGAGCGTATTTCTCATCACATAGTTCATATAGACCATGATCATCTTTTTTGATAAAATATAGACCATGATCATAGTTCAGTAAACTCCACAGGATTCCACCACAATGCTGGTTGGTGTAGGAGAACAATCTTTTCTAATACTACTGTGTATTTGCTGGGAATGTATACAGAAAAAGAAAAATCAGATTTACTAATCAGCAATTGAGCATATCTCTTCAGGAATTTATCTATTGAAAATATTGTGAAAGATAAAATACTCATATATGAGCCCTAGGTTATATTCATCCAAAATTATAAGCTAGTATATCATGTGATACATGTCATTTATCCATGTACCCTTGTTTGCCTGTTTCAGCTTTTGACACAAATTCCTGAAGAGATGTGTAAATTTACAAAGAGAACAAGATAACTAGCCAACCTATTAATACAGTGCAAGAAACACTGTAAATATATGAGAAATAAATTCCTTAAGTAAAGTATTCCAAAAATAAATCACTCATGCAAAAAATTCATATAGAACACGCCATCATTCTGAGGACATCATATCATAGAGATAGTAGGCACTGCTAATTAATGAGCCAAAATAAGACGGATATATTTTTTAGCAAAATGGGTAAACAGGCTACAGCCCGTCAAGAACACTAATCTTACAGACAGAAAAAAAAAAGAGGCTCCAATGTTCGGATGCCTTGCCCCAATACCGAGAAGAGACAGTAGTGAACCCAAGGAACAGATGAAGTAATTCACGCACAATGTAAATGGGAAGTTTGGTACCAGAAGACAACCCAATTACGATAGAAGATCAAAATACACATGATTGAGTTATCACTGAATACTGAATGTCAGGGAACAGATGAAGTAATTCACCCACAATGTAAATGGTAAGTTTGATAACAGAAGACAACAACGATTACCATAAACGATCAAAATACAGGATTGACTTGTCATTGAATCCTGAATATCAAGGAACTTCGTCAGGACCTTCAGCGTGATGCAGGTCCAAAGAAGAGATCAGTTCTGGATGGTAGCTGGATGTTTTGATTCAGTAGGAGAACAAGGCAATGCTTTTCACAGAATATCCTTCTCTGGTTGTCATCATTCCTCATATGAAGGGATAAAATCTTTCATTCTCTGGTAACAGAAAAGTACTCCACGATGAATGGTGGTATGGTTGGAAGAGACCATTATACGTCCTCGGAAACAACCACTCCAGCCTGCGACTTTCCAAGCACAGACAAGCAAACCAACAAGTGGCCTCGAGCGGATGGAACATCTGTGATGTTGTGAAGTACACTATGCTACCCCGCATTGCCGCAATTTTCAGCCCATTCTGGGGTAAGTACCCAAGCTTCCGTCGAACTTGATCAGTCAGGTTGAATACCCTGCTGTTAGCCCATGCCCCAGCATCAAGGCCATCTTCTTGACGCAGCATGAAACCGATGTTGAATCCATTTGAATAAGCAATGCACATCTTATCGCCGTTAATTTGGCCAAGGATCGAGCTGTGAAAACCTTCCAGATTGAGGAGAGGGGGGATCATCTCAACAAACAATCGCGGGTTGTTTGGGTTGGGGTCCAAGACAACCACATACGCACGATTCTGATAAAGCCAGTAGATGAAATTACCCACTCGCATGCCGCTCTCAAGCACAAGATCACCTTCGTCACCATCGTCATCTTCGTCACCTTCGTCATCTTCGTCACCTTCCGGGTGGGGGTTGGGATGGTGCGGGACATCCAACCATGGGGAGAGGAACCAATCGCCGCCCATTCCCAAGAATGAGAAGAAGACCGCAGCCCGCAACCTGAACTCTCCATGGGCAGCAAGACAGAAGATGCCAAAGCTCGCGGGGTTTTCGTCATCGCAGATCAGGCCGGCGTAAAGGAGTTGACGATCGCCTTCGCGGTCGTCGTCGTCGTCGTCGAAGATGCGGGAGTCACTCAGATCAAAGAACCGCTCGCACCACCGTGCCAAGGGGTTTAGCAGCAGGAGCAATACCTCATCCTCTTTGATGAGGAGAAGGTAGCCGCCACAGGCGTCGAGGAAGCTCCAGTTAGCTTCCGGGCCGTCGCGCGCCTGGAGGGCGGTGAGGAAAAAGTCACCGCTCAAGATGGCGGCCACGAGCTCCGGATCATTCCGGCGGGCGGGGGCGAAGGCGGGGATGCCGGGGACAGCCTGAAACGGCGTGTCGAAGAAGAGGCCGAGGAGGGGCGCCGGGTGGAGGTCGATGAATTGACGGCGGAAGGGGGGGAAGTTGGTCACCAGGTTGCGCCAGGGCAGGCAGGTGCAGGCGGCGCGGACGAGGTCCGAGAGGGAGGGAAGGCGGAGGAAGATATCGAGCAGCAGGATTTCAGGGAGGTCGTCGATGGTGGCGGCCGCGGCCGCCGGCTGGCCGTTGGCGGCCATAGATACGGCGGTTGGACGGGGGTTCCCTCGCCGAACCAACCAACTCAGTCTGATCTAGAAGGAAATGGGCCGCTCCGTAAACAGGAGAAGTGGGTTATTAACCCCAGCAAGAGAGGATGTCGCTGGGCGCTGGCATTGTCCACCTGTCCTTGTACGGTTTTGAAGTTTTAGGAGAATACCATGGTTTTCTTAAAAAACCATGGCTTCAAAGACTTTGATTTGTTTGACTTTAACAAATAGGAGTATTTTAGTTTAGTTTATAGAACCGTAGTATCTTCAAAAGTGAGGTTTTTTTTGCAGTATCTAAAAGGAGGTCCGGACCTCTTTTTTCAAACCGAGAAACACTCACGCCTAGCTGGTTTTAGAAAGACTGTGCTCGCCAAATACTCTGTAGTTTTGCTAAAGCAGAGAAAAACTGCAGTTTTTTAGAAACCGAGGTATTCATTGCCTAGGCATTACAATACCATAGTTTTGGATTACTGTGGTTTTAGAAATATTGTGCTCCCAAACTAGGCCTACGTTTTCTCCCATGACACGCACCCCCCCGTCCTCTCTTTGTTTGTAGGGTTGTCACGACAAGTGGTCTCACAGATGGCGTCACGACTTGGCATGGTGACGGCGGCGCCGTTTGTTTTGGTGGTCGGGCGAGGGCGTTGGGAAAGGAGGCGGACATGGGGAAGGCGGCGTGCATGGTGCCGCTTGACCACGTCATCCCCGCCTATGCGAATGATCTCGGCCGGTGGCAATGTTGCCGCTGCCGCTGACGTCGGGAGGCGTCCGGCGGATCGGCTACAAAGGCACCAACCATCTAGCACAACTGACCTAGAATGAAGATCTACGCAAGGGCGCCACCAAGTTTGCATGGACGTCCTTGAAACCGTCAGGTGAGATGGATTCTTTTGCTCTTTCATTCTCCACTCGTCCTGTTGTAGACCAAATAGATCAGATTTATTGAAAGATTTGTTGTGATTTTGATGATTGATTTAGTAATCCAAGTCCCACGCTCTGGTGCTCTTGCAACGGCGACATTTTCTACTCCCACTAGCAGACCTGGTTCAAGATCAGAGGCAACAAGTAAGGTCCTACTTTATGTCTATGTTAGTCTGTCAGCTCAGTATAATTCATCCCCAGCCCTCTGTGTTCACTTCACTTTAGTTAACTAAATTAGGCATAACGCTCCGATGCATGTAGGGTTTTTACGGATTTGTGTATTCACTATAACAGTAGAGAACATGTATTATTAAACCTTATATGTGACACACAACTATTCTTCGGGAAGAGAAGAAGATAAGAAATGAGCTGAAAAAGAGGATAAAACTAGCGAGAATGGCAGTGTCAAAAAAAAACTAGAGAGAATGGCTACATGGATAAGTAGATTAGAAGAGTTTGGAAGTGGTCACCTTCCTTTCATGTGCTTGCTTTATAAAGGTAAAGATTCAGTTCACCAGACAATTCTTGTTGTTTTTATTGGAAGAGTTTCACATTGTTGCATGAGAATTGCAGAGGGAAAAGATATATGGTTTTACTTCTGAGATTGGGTACATCTCTTATTATTCACATTCTTATCAAATGACTTTAAGCATTAATTATCGGATACTGCAAAGTATGAAAGTGTGAACCAGGGTAGTTTACTTTCTTTGTTGTTTGTATATCTATAATTTGTTTGGTGTGCCCCAAGATTTGAATTACATGAGTTTTATTTGATCGCTTTGTTTTTGTGATTACTGTCCTAGTGTCCTTCTCATGCGTCATTATGAAAATCAACTATTGCAACTGGAAGATGATTTTGTTGGTCCGGTAAATAGGAAAATTGATAATGAGGGCCAACTTCAATACCCATCCCACTATGTTGCTTTGAGTTCAGATAATTCATGGTTCTATGTTGCTCTGTGTGAAGACATGATGTGGCATAAAACCACAAAAAACATGGTTCTTTGTAATGCATGGATCCCTAGACACATGGTCATATTGTCTTAATGTTCATGTTCTTAATAAGGTTTGCACTTACTCCTTGGCTTCCTTGATATTTTGTGCTTATCGTAAATTAGAGTTATCTATTAGTATCTTGAAAATATAACATTTCTCACAAGATTATCTGAAAAAGTCTTCCTTTGTTCCATCTGTGTCGTCTAATAGGTTGGTCAATCGTAGTGGGCATACCGAAGGACTATAGGAGTAATATATTGTACTACTAACAGTTCTTTTCATTTGTGCCTTCTAATAGGCTGGTCAATCATGTATTTAGACCATAGGATCTAAGTCAATTTACTGGAACATAACGTAAGTAGTTACCTTAGTTAGTTCACTTTCTAGGAACAAAAACTGTTTGATATGGTACTGGCCACACCTGGCTGCTTGGTTTACTATTGTACACTATGAGAGACATTGTTGATAAAAATCAATGCTGCTGCATTTATCTCGACTAAGAGATTTATTGTGTTCCTGAGCTCTCGAAGATACTGCAATGACTTTGTTGTAATCACAACTACTCTGCCCCCCGGAATTGCATGTCTATCCATGTTAGCTTCTGCGATCTTTGATCTAAGATTCTGAATCAGAGATAGTACCCATATGTGTGCACTAAAATTTTGCAGGACGTCCCATATACTTTAGTCCTTGTATGTTTATCTTAAATTCTTATGGTCCAATCTTTGCCCATAGGAATTTGACTATTGGCTTTGTTGTCTAAAAATGGATGATGGATTATGCAAATTTGGTGACTAAACTTGGTGTTGTTGTGTTAATTATTTTCTTGATTTTGAGTGTGATCTTGTTCCACGGGAAACATAATCACAACACACATAACTCATTATGCATGTTATGTTGCCTAGATCATTGACGGCTACCAGCCCCAATAACTTGTCAATATTTAGATAGGGTACAACTTGTTTTGATGAAAACAACTGGATCTCACCATCGTTTGTTAGGTCTTGTTTCTCCTTCCAGTTCCATGTTGGGCCAGTGAACCGCTAGAGTGGATTTGTGTTTACTATCCAAGAAGCTTTCTTTTATAATGTTGTTTATTTACACTTAAGAGCTCATTTCTAAGGATCTCAGTCGTATGTACCATTAGATCATCAATTGATTCCACCTTCTTTCATTGCTCAAACACTTCTAACTAATAACTATGTGTTGAACACTTTCTATTCTTTCTCTTTCGTCCACATTTAACAATTAAACAGTTACAGTCCAAACCTACCTTTCAATGACAATTTCCTCAGCCTAATATTTATTTCAACATATTGTTAAGCTTCTTTGATTTTATTCCAATACGCAAACAACTCACACTAATTGACTATGCTACCTAAATCACTGCTTCAAAAGGGGATCAGAAGGCTTTGCTAGGGCTCTACTCTCTGGGTGCTGGAGCTTGGGGATGGCAGGAGCGAAGAGAGAGAGAGAGAGAGAGAGGAACGCCATGAAAATGGATTGATTCTATCATTTCCCTTTTATAAGCCAATAAAACACCTAAGGGGTGTACTGTGTTGCAGTAATTTGGCAAGTTCCGATGTGATATCAATTATGGGCTCGTGTGAATCAAGGGGTTTTTATTGATGATGTCGCCGAAAATCTAGGGCATGATCTCTTTATTTGACAAGAAGTTCCAATAGAAAGGGCCTCGAGCTACGCTAAACACGACATAATGACTACTGACGGGACCTTTCGGCTTCGTAGTACGTGGTGGCGGTTCGGGTTTGGTGAAAGTTGACAGAACATGACCCAACCGATGCACCCATTCCAGCACAGTAAAACTTCGCCGTTAAGATAGCTAGGTGTGGGAAGGGTCTTCAGATCCGATGAAAAGGAAAAGTGCTTCTCAGGAAGCTCAGTTGGGGATCCTCGATGGTCTGAGGTATACTATTCCTTCGACAAAATGATGGTTGCTTTGGAGGGAGATGCACGAAGAAGGTGTTGAAACGGTTTATAGGGCTGAAGTCCAATAGCAAGAACAAGCTGTTCGAGGATTGTCCTCAGCTTGGAAGACCGGTTCAGGGGCTACTGATGGTGTCCTACATAGGGGGTGCTAACCACATCGTCTCCTAGAGATGGGCTAGGCTGAGGACCCCCAAACAACCAACTAGTGGGCCACATTCATCAGGCCCCATGGAGTAATCAAGATGGAACCCTCCGAAGACTTAGTGTATACTCCAAGGCACGATTGTAATCTTCAGCATGTTTATCCTCAGATGTAATCAAACTACATGTAACCCTAGTGAAAGTGCATGTGGCACTTTATTATATTTTGGTGTAATGACAATGTGGTTAGAGGAACTAATATCGATTCCTAAAGTTTATCTCAGGATATTGGTTCCATGAAGATTATGGTGGAGTTGTGTGACCCCCCAATTCAAAAAGGTCAAAGGCGTGGTTTACCTGTGACGCGAAGGTTTTAGTTTTGGTTCGATTTGAGTCGTAGGATAAACCGCACTATTAAGAGGGGTCATTGTGGATTTGTGTCGTGTGGGTATACTTCCAAAACATATACACCATCCCTCCTACACCTACTAGCATTGGTGTGTCTTTTTGCGTGCTTTGCCGAGGTGTCCATAGAGAGTCAATAGATATTATTTGGACACCCCGTCCGCGCAGGGGTCAAGCATGGGGTCTTTGACCCCCGTGCAGACGGGGTGGTCAGAAACTCTCTAGACACCCCGTGTGTTGACCCTCGTACGCACAGGGTTCGGCTTGTTATGAAGTGAGCATATATTCCATCGGGCCAACATGCCAGCACATATACATGAAGGGATATAAGCAAAGAAGCCCCTATACAATATGATAACTACACACACAGCACAACCCTATTCTAACACCCCCCCCCCCTCAAACTCAAGGGGGATCTTGGACACCGAGTTTGGACAGGAAAAAGCTGTGTTGGGACCGTGTCTGAGCTTTCGTCAGAAAATCAGCAAGCTGAAGCTCCGAGGGCACATACTAAGGGGGCCACAATTCTGCCTTGCACCTGAGAACATGTGTAGGAGGCATCAACACCGATGTGCTTGGTGAGCTCATGCTTAACAGGATCACGAGCAATGTTGAGTGCCCCAGTGCTGTCGTAGAGCAGAGGGGTCGGTGCAGGAGTGGAAACACCAAAATCCTGAAGAAGCCACCGTAGCCAAGTAATTTCTGCAGTCACGGACGCCATAGCTTGCAGCTGAGCCTCAACACTGGAGCAAGATACAGCGGTCTGCTTCTTGGTCTTCCAGGCAATCAGGGAGGAGCCAAGAAAAACACAATAGGCAGAGAGAGCGGCGATTAGTGGGATCGCTGGCCCAGGTAGCATCACAGTAGGCTTGAAGCTGAAGAGAGCTGGAGCGAGGGAAGAATAAGCGACGAGTCACGGTACCACGAAGGTAACGAAGAACATGAAGAAGGTGACTGTACTGAAGTTGAGTGGGAGCAGAGACAAACTGACTCAGAATGTGCACAGCATAAGGAATGTCAAGACAAGTGATGCCTAGATAGACAAGGCTCCCAACAAGATGGCGGTAGCATGTGGGATCTGCAAGGGGTTCACCCTCACCAGGACGAAGATGGAGACCAAACTCCATAGGAGTGTCAACCGTGCGCTGATCAGTGAGGCAGGCACGAGTGAGAAGATCTTAGATGTACTTCTCTTGAGAGAGATAAATACCCTCATGGGAAGAAATGATCTCAAGTCCAAGAAAGTAGCGAAGAGAACCCAAATCAGTCATCAAGAATTGCTCATGTAGACGTTTCTTCACAAAATCAATGAATTGGTGGTCAGCCCCTATGATAATCATGTCATCAACATAGAGTAGTAAAAGGGTGTGACTGCGAGGAGAAGTGTGAATAAACAGAACTAGATCATGAGCACTAGCAGAGAACCTGATCCCTGTGATGACGGCGGAGAAACGATCAAACTAGGTACGAGGAGCTTGTTTCAGCCCGTAAAGAGCGCGCCAAAGGCGACAGACAGTGCCACCAGAGACAGTATAGCCAGGAGGCGGCTGCATATAGACCACTTCTTGCAGCTCACCATTCAAGAAGGCATTCTTGATATCTAATTGAGAGATGGACCACTGTCGAACATCAGCAACAGCCAAAAGAGTGCGAACAGTGGTGATGTGAGCTAGGCATGGGCATTTGGTTAGACCGAACAAATCGGTTCGGTGGATCGGGTTATTTTGAATTTCGGTTCTGTGCTTTTCCTGACCGATCGGTCTTGGAAGAAATTAGTGACCGATACTTCGGTCATCCGGAAAATCAGTTCGGTCCTCGGTTACTACTGAAGAAACCCGATAGTTTGACCGGGAGGAAGAAATTGGGGCTCCAATCTTTGTCAAGAAAATGTGAACGAGCAAACATGAATTAATTGAAACATCTGTAACATACAGGGGCTGATGCATCGTCGGAAGTAGGCAGTCGGCCATGAATGGGTGCTACTCGCGAGCCCACAAATGCATCGAAGGGACGGACGTCATCGGCCATTACCCATCGCGAGGGAGCCATGAGCGTCGCCGGCAGCCACCGCGCAGGACGCATGTATGCACAGTCGCAGGTTGCAGCCACCACGCAAGACGCATAGATGCACGCCCGTAGCTGGCAGCCGTTGGTATTGCGCGTGAAGGGAAAAAAAGGAGGTGGCGCCGCTGTGTGATGTGCTACCTCTTGAGCATTGCGTTGGTTTTCCCTTGAAGAGGAAAGGGTGATGCAGAAAAGTAGCGTAAGTATTTCCCTCAGTTTTTGAGAACCAAGGTATCAATCCAGTAGGAGGCCGTGCACGAGTCCCTCGCACCTACACAAACAAATAAATCCTCGCAACCAACGCAATAAAGGGGTTGTCAATCCCTTCACGGTCACTTACGAGAGTGAGATCCGATAGATATGATAAGATAATATTTTTGGTATTTTTATGATAAAGATGAAAAGTAAAATAAAAGGCAATGAAAATAGCTAAATAGTTGAAGATTAATATGATGGAAAATAGACCCGGGGGCCTGATACGTCTCCAACGTATCTATAATTTATGAAGTATTCATGCTATTATATTATCCTTCTAGGATGTTTTATATGCATTTATATGCTATTTTATATGATTTTTGGGACTAACCTATTAACCTAGAGCCCAGTGCCAGTTTCTGTTTTTTCCTTGTTTTTGAGTTTTACAAAAAAGGAATACCAAACGGAGTCCAATTGACGTGCCAATTTTTGATGATTTTTTTGGACCAAAAGAAGCCTCCAGAGCAAAAGAGTTGGGCCAGAAGAGTCCCGAGCTGTCCACGAGGGTGGAGGGCGCGCCCACCCCCCTGGGCGTGGGCCCCTGCCTCGTGGACGACTCAGGAATCTCCTTGACGTGAGACCTACGCCAAAAATTCCTATAAATACTGAAACCTCCAGAAAATAACCTAGATCGGGAGTTTCGCCGCCGCAAGCCTCTGTAGCCACCAAAAACCAATCGGGACCCTGTTCCGGCACCCTATCGGAGGGGGGATCCCTCACCGGTGGCCATCTTCATCATCCCGGCGCTCTCCATGACGAGGAGGGAGTAGTTCACCCTCGGGGCTGAGGGTATGTACCAGTAGCTATGTGTTTGATCTCTCTCTCTCTCTCTCTCGTGTTCTTGAGGTGGTACGATCTTGATGTATCGCGAGCTTTGCTATTATAGTTGGATCTTATGATGTTTCTCCCCCTCTACTCTCTTGTAATGGATTGAGTTTTCCCTTTGAAGTTATCTTATCGGATTGAGTCTTTAAGGATTTGAGAACACTTGATGTATGTCTTGCATGTGCTTATCTGTGGTGACAATGGGATATCACGTGATCTACTTGATGTATGTTTTGGTGATCAACTTGCGGGTTCAGTGACCTTGTGAACTTATGCATAGGGGTTGGCACACGTTTTCGTCTTGACTCTCCGGTAGAAACTTTGGGGCACTCTTTGAAGTTCTTTGTGTTGGTTTGAATAGATGAATCTGAGATTGTGTGATGCATATCGTATAATCATGCCCGCGGATACTTGAGGTGACATTGGAGTATCTAGGTGACATTAGGGTTTTGGTTGATTTGTATCTTAAGGTGTTATTCTAGTATGAACTCTATGATAGATCGAACGGAAAGAATAGCTTCGTGTTATTTTACTACGGACTCTTGAATAGATCGATTAGAAAGGATAACTTTGAGGTGGTTTCGTACCCTACAATAATCTCTTCGTTTGTTCTCTGCTATTAGTGACTTTGGAGTGACTCTTTGTTGCATGTTGAGGGATAGTTATATGATCCAGTTATGTTATTATTGTTGAGAGAACTTGCACTAGTGAAAGTATGAACCCTAGGCCTTGTTTCAACGCATTGCAATATCGTTTGTGCTCACATTTATCATTAGTTACCTTGCCGTTTTTATAATTTCAGATTATAAAAACCTATATGTACCATCCATATTGCACTTGTATCACCATCTCTTCGCCGAACTAGTGCGCCTATACAATTTACCATTGTATTGGGTGTGTTGGGGACACAAGAGACTCTTTGTTATTTGGTTGCAGGGTTGCTTGAGAGAGACCATCTTCATCCTATGCCTCCCACGGATTCATAAACCTTAGGTCATCCACCTGAGGGAAATTTGCTACTGTCCTACAAACCTCTGCACTTGAAGGCCCAACAACGTCTACAAGAAGAAGGTTGTGTAGTAGACATCAAGCTCTTTTCTGGCGCCGTTGCCGGGGAGGTGAGTGCTTGAAGGTATATCTTTAGATCTTGCAATCGAATCTTTTTGTTTCTTGTTTTATCACTAGTTTAGTCTATAAAAGAAAACTACAAAAAAATGGAATTGAGGGTGCCTCATATGCTTCATCTTTTTAATGTCTTTCGTGAAAATGATGGGAAGGAAAATTGTGCTCAACTACCAGAAGAAGAATTACATAGAATGCTTGGCATAAAATATGTGAATGATGAGCATGATTGCAATGTTGTTAGTATGAATTCTTTGAATACCCATGATGCTAATGATATGCAAAGCCACAAGCTTGGGGATGCTATGTTTGATGAAGATGATATGTCTAGTGCCCCAAGTTTTGATGAGCAAATTTATTATGATGAAAGCATGCCTCCTATTTATGATGATTATTGTGATGACACGTATGCTATAAAGAATAGAGATAGCCATGAAATTTTTCATCATGATTTTAATTTTCAATTGGATTATGCTTCACATGGTAGTTATTTTGTTGACTTTGCTCCCACTACTATTGATGAGAATAAATTAGCTTATGTGGAGAGTAGTAAAATTTCTATGCAGGTAGATCATGAAAAGAATGCTTTATGTGCTGGTTATATGCTTGAATTCATTCATGATGCTACTGAAAATTATTATGAGAGAGGATCATATGCTTGTAGGAATTGCAATAATATCACGTTTCCTCTCTATGTGCTTAAAGTTTTGAAGTTATGCTTGTTTTGCCTTCCTATGCTAGTTGATTATTGTTCCCATAAGTTGTTTGCTCACAAAATCCCTATGCATAGGAAGTGGGTTAGACTTAAATGTGCTAGTCATATTCTTCATGATGCTCTCCTTATGTTTCAATTCTTATCTTTTTGTGAGCATCATTGAAATCATCATGCCTAGCTAGGGGCGTTAAACGATAGCGCTTGTTGGGAGGCAACCCAATTTTATTTTAGTTTCTTGCTTTTGGTTCTGTTTAGGAATAAATAATCCATCTAGCTTCTATTTAGATGTGGTTTTGTGTTTCAATTAGTGTTTGTGCCAAGGAAGACCTATAGGATCTTCTTGGATGATAGTTATTTGATCTTGCTGAAAATTCCAGAAACTTTCTGTTCACGAAAACAATTGCTAAGAATCACCAGAACGTGATAAAATATTGATTCCAATTGCAGAAGATCAATAAACAAATTGTCTAGGTCTTCCTATTTTGGCTGAATTTTTGGAGTTCCAGAAGTATACGTTTGATACAGATTACTACAGACTGTTCTGTTTTTGGCAGATTCTGTTTTCTATGTGTTGTTTGCTTATTTTGATGAATCTATGAGTAGTATCGGAGGGTATGAACCATAGAGAAGTTGTAATACAGTAGATATTACACCAATATGAATTTAGAATGAGTTCACAACAGTACCTAAGTGGTGGTTTTATTTTCTTATACTAACGGAGCTTACGAGTTTTCTGTTGAGTTTTGTGTTGTGAAGTTTTCAAGTTTTGGGTAAAGATTTGATGGACTATGGAATAAGGAGTGGCAAGAGCCTAAGCTTGGGGATGCCCAAGGCACCCCAAGGTAATATTCAAGGACAACCAAGAGCCTAAGCTTGGGGATGCCCCGGAAGGCATCCCCTCTTTTGTCTTTGTTCATCGGTAACTTTACTTGGAGCTATATTTTTATTCACCACATGATATGTGTTTTGCTTGGAGCGTCATTCCCTTTTGTTAGTATTTTCTTGCTGTCATTTAGAATAATGCTTTGCATCTCTAGTTTCAATAAAAATGTCAAGGATAGCTTTTACCATGCTTATTTTGCAAGTATACATGTTGCTGTTGCAAAAATTCCCTAGAAAAGTCAGAATGTGATAAAATGATGAAACCTTTTGCATAATAAGCTCTGATGAATTTACTACAGTGGGAATTTTCTTTCATAATTTTTGGAGTTAGGGAAGTATGATGAATCTTGCATTCTTTACAGACTGTACTGTTTTGGCAGATTGCTGTTATATTTGCATATGTTTGCTTGTTTAATGATTCTATTTGAGGATAGGAGTATTGAATATGCAGAGACATTTAGTATGCAATGTTGAACAATAATTTTTGTGATTTGCTACAGTATAGAATGATAAGGTTTTTGCATTGGTTTATACTAACTTATCTCACGAGTTCTTGTTGAGTTTGGTGTGGATGAAGCTTTCGAGATTTAGGAAACCGTGATATAAAAGGAATTAAGGAGACACAAAAGCTCAAGCTTGGGGATGACCAAGGCACCCCAAGATAATATTTCAAGAAGTCTGAAGCATCTAAGCTTGGGGATGCCCCGGTAGGCATCCCACCTTTCTTCTTCAACAATTATCGGTTAGTATCGGTTGAACCTAAGTTTTTGCTTCTTCACATGATGAGTGCTATCCTTGAAATGTCATTTTATTTTGTTTTGCTTGCTGCTTGAATAAAGTACCAAGATCTGAAATACTTAAATGTGAGAGAGTCTTCACATAGTTACATAATTATTCAACTACTCATTGATCTTCACATATATCTTTTTGGAGTAGTTTGTCATTTACTCGTGTGCTTCACTTATATCCTATGAGTAAATGGTAGAATGATTTGAATGTCATAAATCTGAAATTATATATGTTTCACATGCCTTTCCCATGGGGAGTAATGCCTTTACATATAAGAAGTAGAGGTAGCAAATTTATTTAAGGTTAGCAAACTTTGTATTGGTCACTTGAACAATTCATGAAAGAATATTGAAGGAAGAGAGATTTCACATATAAATATACTATCTTGGACATCTTCTATGATTGTGATACCCATTAATTATTTTCAAATCTGAGCAAACTAGTTGAAGTTGGACAAGGAAGACAACATAATGAGTTATGCTTGGGTATATTTGTATAAGTTATATTGTTTTGGATCCTATAACATGTGGTGCTTGCTATTTAGAATCCTTTGCTAGCCAAAATATCTGTACTAAGCGGGAATACTGCTTGTGCATCCAAATTCCTTGAACCAAGTTTCTTCCATGAGTGTCCACCATATCTACCTATATGCGGTATTTACCTGTCGTTTCAAGTAAATTTGCATGTGCCAAACTCTAAAGCTTCAAATAATAATCTATTTTGTATGCCCGAATCACTCATGTAGCAACTACGAGTTAGCAGTATCTTCCATGCTAGGTGGGTTATTCTCACGATGAGTGGACTCCGCTCATCATTCACGAGAAAATGGCTGGTAACTGGGATGCCCAATCCCATGATCAAAATATCGAAATCAAATAAAAAATAATTGCAAACAAAACTCCCCCAGGTTTGATGTTAGTTGGAGGCACCCGTTGTTTCGGGCAAGCCATGGATTGATGATTGTTGGTGGAGGGGGAGTAAAAATCTTTACCTTTCTGTTTGGGAACCGCCTATAATGTATGTAGTATGGAAGATATTGGGAACTCTTGGTCGTTATGTTGACAATGAAAGCATACCTCTCAAAATTATTTTCATCTCTGTTTTTGCTTCGAGCTCTGGCACCTCTGCAAATCCCTGCTTCCCTCTGCGAAGGGCCTATCCTTTACTTTTATGCAAGAGTCAGTAGTATTCCTTCTCATTCCAACCTACTCTTTAGTTGGCAAGCATCATGTGATGGAAAGATCTAAGCATATATGGCCATTCAAATATATTTGAGCGTGAATCATTACTGTTGACATTACCCTTGAGGTAAAAGGTTGGGAGGCGAAACATTAAGCCCCTATCTTTCTCTGTGTTTGATGAATACTATTTGTTCTAAAAATATGTTTTGAGTGGTAGCAATCATGGAAGACTAAATGATAGTTGAGTATGTGGAGTTTGCTAAATCAAAGCTCTGACATAGACTCTTCCTGAAAATAAGATGAATTGCAATTGTTTGATGACTGAGAACATAGTTTGTTAGTTTTCAAGAAAGTTTATGATCTATACTTTAACATATGAATAGCTTGTTACTTGATCATGAGAAGCTTTATGATATGAGCTACTGTTATGGCATATAATGATGCTAGAAAAGGTGATTGAAATTATCATTGATCAAACTTGTGCACCTGCTAGCATTCACACTTCATAAATAATTTTTTTATCATTTACCTACTCAAGGACGAGCAGAAATTAAGCTTGGGGATGTTGATACGTCTCCAACGTATCTATAATTTATGAAGTATTCATGCTATTATATTATCCTTCTAGGATGTTTTATATGCATTTATATGATATTTTATATGATTTTTGGGACTAACCTATTAACCTAGAGCCCAGTGCCAGTTTCTGTTTTTTCCTTGTTTTTGAATTTTACAGAAAAGGAATACCAAACGGAGTCCAATTGACGTGCCAATTTTTGATGATTTTTTTGGACCAAAAGAAGCCTCCGGAGCAAAAGAGTTGGGCCAGAAGAGTCCCGAGCTGTACACGAGGGTGGAGGGCGTGCCCACCCCCCCTGGGCGTGGGCCCCTGCCTCGTGGACGACTCGGGAACCTCCTTGACGTGAGACCTACGCCAAAAATTCCCATAAATACTGAAACCTCCAGAAAATAACCTTGATCGGGAGTTCCGCCGCCGCAAGCCTCTGTAGCCACCAAAAACCAATCGAGACCCTGTTCTGGCACCCTGCCGGAGGGGGATCCCTCACCGGTGGCCATCTTCATCATCCCGGTGCTCTCCATGACGAGGAGGGAGTAGTTCACCCTCGGGGCTGAGGGTATGTACCAGTAGCTATGTGTTTGATCTCTCTCTCTCTCTCTCTCTCTCTCTCTCGTGTTCTTGAGGTGGTACGATCTTGATGTATCACGAGCTTTGCTATTATAGTTGGATCTTATGATGTTTCTCCCCCTCTACTCTCTTGTAATGGATTGAGTTTTCCCTTTGAAGTTATCTTATCGGATTGAGTCTTTAAGGATTTGAGAACACTTGATGTAGGTCTTCCATGTGCTTATCTGTGGTGACAATGGGATATCACGTGATCTACTTGATGTATGTTTTGGTGATCAACATGTGGGTTCAGTGACCTTGTGAACTTATGCATAGGGGATGGCACACGTTTTCGTCTTGACTCTCCGGTAGAAACTTTGGGGCATTCTTTGAAGTTCTTTGTGTTGGTTTGAATAGATGAATCTGAGATTGTGTGATGCATATCGTATAATCATGCCCGCGGATACTTGAGGTGACATTGGAGTATCTAGGTGACATTAGGGTTTTGGTTGATTTGTATCTTAAGGTGTTATTCTAGTATGAACTCTATGATAGATCGAATGGAAAGAATAGCTTCGTGTTATTTTACTACGGACTCTTGAATAGATTGATTAGAAAGGATAACTTTGAGGTGGTTTCTGTAACGCCCACGATGATCAGTAGTGGAGCCCAGTTGGGACGATCGGGGATCTAGCATTTGGGGTTATCTTATTTTCATTTGGATTTGACCGTAGTCGGTCTATGTGTGGATGTTGGATGATGTATGAATTATTTTTATGTATTGTGTGAAGTGGCGATTGTAAGCCAACTCTCGTTATCCCATTCTTGTTCATTACATGGGATTGTGTGAAGATAACCCTTCTTGCGACAATACCACAATGCGGTTATGCCTCTAAGTCGTGCCTCAACACGTGGGAGATATAGCCGCATCGTGGGCGTTACAAGTGGGTAATCAGAGCCATCCCCGACTTAGGAGCCCCCTGCTTGATCGAATCGCTAGCGTTGTTGAGTCTAGAACAAAAATGTTTTGAGTCTTAGGATTATATATATCGGAGAGTAGGATTCTTATTACTCCTCAGTCCCTTCATCACTCTGGTGAGGCCTCCTGACGTAGAAGTTTTGACTATTCTCTCCTCAAATTTCACTAAAAAAAATTTAGGATCACGCGGGTATCTTAGAATCGTTCCGATGGTTTTGTGACGAGAACATTGTTCTTGGTGCCTCCTGACATTTAGGGGTTGTGGCAGTGTCCCGGGGAGTTGAGCTCCGAGGTGTTGTCGTCACAATTTTATCGTTGCAGTTCTGGAATACCTGAGTTTCGCCGACATCGAAATCTCTTTTATGCAGTTGTTGGTGAGATCACCTCGACGCCACCCAGTACTGGGGCGGGAGTTCGGGAGTATTGCCATAACTCATATAACGGATGCTTTTCGAAGGTTGAGGTACATGATTTCCGAAGGTTTCTTGGTTATGTGTTGACGGATGGATACAGCTGGATCTAGGGATTGCTAGTTTGGGTGATATATTTTGTGTCCCCTCTATCCCCAACACCAGATTGCATAACCAGAAAGTTTCGGGAGTTTATAAGTGGTAATTCAAGTAGCTCCTAGGATATCTTTCCGACAGACGCATGATATGAGATTGGGGTTCGACGTCTAGTGGTCCGCCTTTCCACGGTTGGTTTTACAGTGGTCTCGTAGTGTTTTAAAGAGTCCTTGGCTATGCCGACTCGGGGACGCTTCGTATGTCATGTGCACTGCCTTGTACATGATGGTGCTGTACGATCGAGCCCGTGTGGGCCCCACCACGAACACTTCGGACGAAATCTCTATCATATGTTTGTTCCAGCTTCTTCTGCAAGCCAATACTTTGTTTTGTTTTGAATTGTGGTATTCGAGTTGCTTCGAAGTCAAATGTTGATTCCGTACCTTTTTCTAAGTGGCTTCTCAACTTAATGGAAGTGTGATGATTTACTATGGAATTCATTCGTTTATCCTCGTTCGAATGTTTATTGTGAAGACTATATGTTGCAATTTCTATCCGTTGATTCAACTTGTCTATTTGTCTATCAAGATGCTAACGGATGTCACCCTCTTCAGGATGGCTCCGCCAACGCGTCAGAATCCGGAACGCAATGAAGGGAGTGAGGCGAACCCTCCGCCACCACCTCCGCCTCCGGAGGCATGGCAAGCTATCATGGCAGCCACCAACGCCAATGCTCAGATGATTCTGCAACTCTTGCAAGAACGTACCCAAGGGCAAGGCAATCAAGGAAATCAAGGCCAAGGTAACAATCAGCCTCACTTCGCTACCCTCAACCAGTTTCTCGCAAATCAGCCCAAGTCTTTCAGCTACTGTGCCGAGGCCACAGATGCCGATGATTGGCTCGTGGACATCAACAAGCATTTTTAATGTAGCAATGTCAGGCCTGAGGACTTTGTCAAGTTCGCTTCTTTTCAACTCAAGGATCAAGCTGCCGAGTGGTATCAACAATACAAAGATTCCAGAGGAGGTCGTCTGATTACCTGGGATGATTTCCGTCGAGACTTCAAAGCTCACCACATTCCACAAAGTGTTGTTGAGAGCAAGCGTGAGGAGTTCCGCAATCTCAAGCAAGGCAGCATGTCCGTGTATCAATACAATATTCAGTTTCAGAAACTCGCTCGCTTCGCTAAGCAAGACGTTCCTGATGAAAAGAGCATGATCTATCAATTCAGAGGTGGCCTCAGAGAAGATCTGCAATTACCTCTCGTGCTTTTTGAGCCGACCAAGTATGGTGATTTCTACAACATGGCACTGAAGCAAGAGGCTGCTCAGCTCAAGTGTGAGGCTTCTAAGAAGAGAGTCAGGGATGCAGTTCAGTCTTCTTCTTCCTCACTAGTGGCTGCATACAACATAAGTTCTGGTTGCCTCCTCCTCCTCCGTTTCGTCAACCTTACCAGCAGAAGAACAAAGGTGGCCATGGATCTTCCCACTCTTCCAACCCTGGCTATCAGAACAAGTCTCAGAATCAAGCTCCAAAGTCGAATGCTCCTTATCATCGTCCACTCTCAGAGGTGACTTGCAACAAGTGTCAGCAGAAAGGTCACTATGCTAACAAGTGCTTCAACCAAAGGCGCCTTCCGCCTCCTCCCCCTGTCAGATCTTCCAGCAATGCAGTGGTCAAGCATAATCCAAAGTCTGCAAAGGTGAACATGATGAATGCAGCTCAAGGGGAGGAATCTACTGATGTGCTAATGGGTAATCTCTCAGTTAATGATATTCCTGCTAAAGTCTTATTTGATACTGGTGCTTCGCTTTGTTTCATGTCAAGACCGTTTTTTTGCCAAGCATGAATTCACTTGAACCCGTTTTTTGAGCCTGGCACTGAACCCGTTTGCAAGCGTCCATACAAGCTTGGACCCAAGGAGCTGAAGGAATTGAAGAAACAACTCGATGAACAAGAGCGTCTAAGTTTGATCAGACCGAGTTCATCTCCATGGGGTTGTGGTGTTCTTTTTGTCCAGAAGAAGGATGGCACGGACCGACTTTGTGTCGACTACCGTCCATTAAACAAGAAGACAATCAAGAACAAGTATCCACTTCCCAACATCAATGAGCTATTCGAGCAACTCAAAGGTGCTAAAGTATTCTCTAAGCTTGACCTTCATATGGTGTCGTGGAATTGTCACGACAGATGTCCTCATGCTAGGACTTAGTCGTGGAGCCATCGCCGCTAGGAAGCTTGAAGGGGTTAATGGGACAAGGAACACGAGGGTTTATACTGGTTCGGCCCCTTACGGTGAAGGTAAAAGCCTACGTCCAGTTGAGGTGGTATTGATTAGGGTTTCGATGACCAGGGAGCTTAACTGCTATGCCTGGCTCTCGATGAGATCTTTCTTGTTCCTAAACCGCTGCCGGGTCGTCCCTTTATATAGAGAGGTTGACGCCCAACGGCTCTCGGTGTCCCGGCCGGCTCATAAAAGTGTCCGGCTCGGACTCTCAACTATCCTTGCCTTACACTACAAGTCTCGCCATACGGCGGTTTATCACTACGGGCCTTAAGCCATCTCCGGGTTTTAAGCCCATCTTTGGCCCACCGTCTTCAAGCTTGGCGCCGGGCTTCAAGTGATGACCCTTATGAGTAACCCGGCCCCTTCTGGCGGATGACTCTAAGGTTTATATCCTCAACATTAGGCCCCAGATTGATTTGAGCCGGCTCATGTCAATCTTCAATTATTTCGACAGAAAATCTCCGGCTTACAATTGTGTGAAGGCCATAACCCGGCGTGACGTCATCCTCTGGACTCCGGGTAATCCGCCGTGACGTCATCTTCCATTAAGTCCATTTTTTATTCCACCAGATCCGCAACGGATCTTATCTTTACTGCCATCCCGAAAATCGAGGCGCCTCTCGGGCGGGATAACCGCGCCGTGGCCTCCTCGTTTCTCGCGCCCACTTATGAGTCTGGCCTTATAAATAGCCCGACCCTCGGGTCTTTCCATTCTACCCCTTCTGTCGTCCTCTTCCTCTCGCTGCTCCCGTGCTGCTCGAGCTCCACCGCCGCCGCCGCCGCAACAGAGCTCCGCGTCCTCATCGACCTCGGCCGCTGCATCACCCTGAACCGTCCAGAGAAACGCGGCGAACTCTCGCAGCACATCTGCATCTGTAAGTTCCTTACTCCTCGTAGAATAGATCTACGTTAAGCTCCTGCTGTTCTTCCGCGTTCTTCGCCGTCGCCCACGAGTTCTTGGTAGTTTTCATTTTTACTGCCTCTTCTTGATCTTAAGATAGTATAGAACCAACGCGGCGGCTGTTTAGCACCCATTTCAAATGCAAATAGACCTCTTTTTACTGCATAAAGGCTCCGTTCGAGCCCAAGAACTTCCTTTGCATCTGTTTTTAGGTCTAGAAACTTTCCTTTCAGCCGACCGTTTTGATCCAAATTATTTACTGCAATGTGTGAAACCTGTTTTCACCACACTTAGTAAAAAACTACACCCGTTAAGTCATGGCGGTTTACATTTCCGGTTTAAAGAAACCACGCACCGTAGAGCCTTCCGGCTCAAAGGAGGCCATGTGCCATAAAAAAATTCGGCTCAACTGTGACAAGGTCGTAGACAATCAAATTACTCTCAATACCTCCAGCGGCTTAGATAACCCGATGCACTTGGATATATTTCATTAGGCCCCTCCATAAGCCGCCACTTTAACATTGAACTGTAAATTTCCTCCGGCTTATAATTAAACCGGGCATGTTTCCTTTTATCATAGGCTTCCGACTTTCACCATGCCTCCCAAAGCTCCCAAAGCTCCCATCACTTGCAATTGGATGAGGTCCAACGTCACCGACGAGACCTTAGCGGACTTTGTGAAGTCGGGTTACCTGCCCAAGAAGGACGTCATGTCCTACCGTGCCCCCGACCCATCAGAGGAGAGACGACAACCAAGGGACGGGGAGGTGGTCATTTTTCGGATCATATGAGCCGGGGCTTCGCACCGCCCGGCTCAAAGTTCTTTAGAGACGTGCTGAACTTCTTTGACCTGCGGCCACAAGACATAGGACCCAACTCGGTGTCGAATATATGCAACTTCCAAGTGTTCTGCGAGGTCTACCTTGGAGATGAGCCCAGCCTGCTGCTCTTCAAAGAGCTCTTTTACCTGAACCGCCAGAACGAGTGCGCCAACGGGCCAAGCTTAGAACTTGGTGGGATCTCCATTCAGCGATGGAGGGACTGCCTTTTTCCTTACGCTGAACCGCCAAGCCACCCAAAAGACTGGAACCAGACGTGGTTCTATTGCCAAGACACGTCGCCGGCTGACGAGAGCCCGCTGCCCAGCTTTCGCCCTTCACGTCTGGAACCAACTCACCCTCTGTCTGACAAGTTAACTCAGGCGGAGCGCCAACCTCTGCTCCCCACCATCAACAAGATCAAGGCTCTCCTGGGCAATGGTCTCAACGGAATTGATCTGGTCCGGGTCTGGATCTCGTGGCGGGTGATCCCCTTGAGCCGCCGCCCCGGCTTAATGTGTGAATACACAGGCCGAAAAGATAACCCCCTGCGACACAGCCGCAACGATCTTCCTGAAGACGTTGCTGAAGACATGACCAAGGCCCTTTTAAATGAGAGCTTGGCAGACTGCAGGAGGACCGGGTTAGCCCCCTTCTGCAAGACCAACCCAGCCCCAGCGGTAATCCGCTGATCTGAACCTCTTATCTTCTTCCGTAGATAACCTTCATCTGAATCTTTAAAAAATCATTATTGTATTTTTCAGGCTGATGACAAATTCTGGAAGGTCAAATATGACCATGAGGCGGCCAAGAAGGCCAGGAAGGCTAAGAAAGCCGCCAAGAGAGCCGCTCCCCGCAAGAAGGGAAGTAGGCCTACTGCCTCAGAGCTGCTGCAACTAAGCGACAGCTCCGAGTCAGAGATAACCCCTGAGCCTATAAACTCTTGTTGTATTTGCTGTCTATTTCTGTCCACCTTATCAATACTGTTCATCAACAGGATGACACCGGAGCAAGTAACCCGGTGGTTGAAGAGGTAATGACACTTTCCTCCGACTCGGAGCCCTTGCCAAGGCTGAAAGTCCGAAGGGTGACCCGGAAAGTAAGATTTTCTCATCCTTTAGCTTATCAAGATCCTCAATTTCTTTTGAAGCAACAGACTCATGAGAGCCGGCGGCACACCCGGACCAACAAGGACGCTGACCTCTCCTCCGGCTTACCCGACGCATCGAGGAAACGTCGAACCGAGGTTATCTCCAACTTGTACCCTTTTCATCCTTTGGCGGGTGTTATACGTCAACCGCTCAATTCTTCTGATTCAAACTATCAGGAAACCTCACCCTCCTCTGGTGACTCGATGCAATCAAGCATGCCGGCCTTCAAGACCATACCCGGGTAATGATGATCATCTCTTGTTGTGCTTATCTTTGCTCATACCTTTGTACTAACCTTTTTGTCCTTTCAGTGCCCAGGCAAAGCTCAGCAAGAGAGCGAAAAAGAACAAGCCGGTCGAAGAGCCGGACTTGCCTGAACCGGAGGTAGCGGCTCAAGAACCGCCAGCTGCCTCTGCTCCTGAAGCCACCGCTCCAATCGTCCAGCCAACCGCAGAAGCTTCTGCTAACCCGGAGGCCTCTAGCTCAGCTCAACCGGCCGATGACCCGGATGTGGTAATCACCCGGATGGAGTTTGTTGAGCCGGGGAGACCTACTGCGCTGGCCAAGTGCTCCGCCAAGGAGGAGTTGCTACAGCACCGCCGGGCTAATCTGGACCTCACCGACTACGCCAATCTGAACACCGGAGAGATCGTCTCCGGCTATGTCAGCCAAGTGCACAAGAGCCGGGATGTAGAGATCGGCATGGTGAACCAGATTCAGCAGAAGTCTGAGGTACCACTCTTCTTCCTTCTTGCTTACTGCATAGTTATCTTGTTATTCTTACCATACTCTAGCCCCCAAGTCTACGACTTATGATAGAATATGTTGTAGACGTAAGTTCCGGCTTACTCGCTTGAACTGGCAATTTGTAAATAGAAACGTTCGATATGCATTAGCCCCCAAGTGCCAAGTGCCTTTGCTTGGAAAGTGCTTGGGACTTTAAAATTGCACAATAACTGTTCATCCTATAACCCGGAAATTATGCAGGCTGCTTGCAAGAAGTTTGAAGCTGACATCTCCGATCTGAAGACCCGCCTGAGGACGTAAGAAACTGAGACCCGGAAGGCCAATGCCAAATTTGTGTCCAGTATTGCTGCGCAAGAAAAGCTGAAGACGGACTTTGACGCTGAACGGAAAGCTTGGGCCGAAGAGAAGGCTACTCTGGTGAACTGGGCCGAACAGGCAGAGAAGGCTCTGACAGAGAAGACCGCCGAACTTTCCGGCTTAAAGCGCCAAGTGTCCCAGATGGTTGCCGCAATCTTCGGTAAGTCATTCCACCGGCTTTCGTCCAATTTATAATTTTTATGTCTCATAACCCATCATTGTCGGCGGCTTATCTGACTCTGTTACACAGGTCCCAGAAGCGCCAACCTCAACCAAAGTGTGGTGACCAAGTTGAAGGCCGTGTACACCCTGGTGGAGCAACTCTACACCGGGTCACAGCGCGCCTTGGCCGTGGTGGCCCTATCCAATGAGGTGCCGACTCACCTGGCGGAAGTTCTTCGCCGGCTTGCCGTTCTTCCTCAACGTGTCCAAGAGCTGCGGCGGGCCTGTGCAAGAGCCGGAGCCATAGCCGCCCTGAGCCGGGCCAAGGCGTTCCTTCCAGAATTAGACCCGGCGGACATTGCCCTCGGCTATCCCAGTTTGAAGGAAGACGGCACACCCTTCGACCAAAGGGACTTTGCAGCCTGCGTGAAGATCGTGCGCCCGGTGGCCACCCTCATTGGAAATGACACGGATCTGGCCAAGTACCAGACGGGTTACAATGCAGAAAATCAGAGGATCCCCACTCCGCGTTATGAAGCTATCAGCTTAGTTCCGCCGACTCGTAAGCACACCTTCGCCCCGGAGATTGACCCGGCCGGGTTAATTGACGAGGAAGCTCAATTTGAAGCTCTGAGCGGCATTGACTGGAAGTCGTCAACTTTCCAGGTCTTGGGAACAGCCGGAGGAGCGGAGAGGGATGAGCCGGAAACGTCAACCCAGCAAGCATCGTAACTCTGCAGGCGGCTTATTAAACAATGCTTCACCCTTTTGGACTCGATGAGTCTTGTAATAGAATAGGACCAACACTTTAACTTTGCCGTGCCATCGTGCACGCGTTGAATGCTGAATTCCATTGAAGTCGTCTCCTTTATACTTCTCCGGGTCATAATTGATCATTCATTTTCTTTAAGCTCAAATAGTTGCCTTTAACTATCCTGCATAGAAAGACAAATCACAAGTCTCTAGGCGGCTTACCGCACTGAGAATCATAATTTTAGACATATAACCCGAAATATGAATCAAAAAAGACTGGTCCTCAATTATGTCCTTGATATACCCGTAATAACACACTTACCGGCCTGCAAGCACACTTCCGGCTTATATAACCCGGGTAATAAGGTTGGTACCTCAATTCTGGTTTACCAGTCTTAATAACGCCGATTGTATTCGACTAGTACTGTAAATCAAAGTTAAGCCGGCAAAGTGAGACCCGCCGTGCACACTTGAAATAATCAGGAGAACTCACTATAAATCAGAAGAACTTAGGGGCTTCCGGTTCGAATACGACCAGAGACCCGTCCCAATGGGGTTATGCTAGGATTCGAATGTGATCATATAGCCCCCAGTGGGTGTGGCGATGCCAATCAAGAGGGTACCGACAGCTATGTTCTCTTTGGTTTGAATACGACCCATGTTTGAACAGGTAGCCCCCAAATGACTTTAAGAATTGTTTAACGACGCTGATTCGAATACGATCCACGTCGGTTCCCAAAGGGGTTAAACTATGATTCAAATATGATCAAAGAAAACTCCCCAATGAGCTCGGCACTTTGCCAATCAAATGGGTATCGACAGCTATGTTCTCTTTGGTTCGAATACGACCTATGTTTGAACAGGAAGCCCCCAAGTGACTATATTGCGTATGGCTAGATTCAAATACGATCATAAGCCGGATCCTCCTTCAAGTTATCACATGATCTTGTAATGAAAACAACACATTCATCTTTGGAGGAGAAAAAAGGACAGAGGTCCTGCTTTATTGCTTATCATAATATATACATGGCTTAGAGAAATATGTACATTATGAGAGCCGGTGGCTCAAGTGTAATAAGGCCGAAGCTGAGCTATGTTCCACGGCCGACGGGTCTCTTCCTCCGACTTACGTGAATCTTTGTGCTCCCGAATGTCAATGAGGTAATATGACCCGTTGTGCAAATTCTTGCTGACCACAAAGGGCCTTCCCAAGGCGGGGATAGCTTGTGGGCATCTGTTTGATCTTGGATGAGCCGGAGCACCAGATCGCCTTCCTGGAAGACCCGGGATTTAACCCGGCGACTATGATAACGGCGCAGGTCCTGTTGGTAAATCGCTGAGCGAGCTGCTGCCACATCACGCTGTTCGTCCAACAAGTCAAGAGCATCTTGGCGCGCCTGTTCATTATCCACCTCAACATAAGCCGCCACTCGAGGCGAGTCATGACGGATGTCACTGGGGAGGACTGCTTCCGCTCCATAAACCATGAAGAAAGGCGTGAAACCTGTAGACCTGTTAGGAGTAGTGTTGATGCTCCACAACACGGAGGGTAACTCCTCCACCCAACAACCCGGCGTCCGTTGTAAAGGGACCAAAAGCCGGGGTTTGATGCCTTTCAGAATCTCCTGGTTTGCCCTCTCAGCTTGACCATTGGATTGAGGGTGAGCCACTGATGAAACATCAAGTCTAATATGCTCTCGTTGACAAAACTCCTCCATGGCACCTTTGGATAGATTGGTACCATTGTCAGTTATAATGCTGTGTGGAAAGCCAAAGCGAAAGATCACCTTTTTCATAAACTGAACTGTCGTGGCTGCATCACACTTGCTAACTGGCTCCGCTTCAACCCACTTGGTAAATTTGTCAACTGCCACCAAGAGGTGGGTCTTCTTATCCTTGGACCTTTTAAAAGGCCCAACCATATCAAGCCCCCAGACCGCAAAGGGCCAAGTAATTGGGATCATCCTCAGCTCCTGAGCCGGCACATGAGCCCGTCGCGAGAACCTTTGGCAACCATCACATTTACTGACCAAGTCCTCCGCGTCAGCATGAGCCGTCAGCCAATAAAAACCATGACGAAAAGCCTTGGCCACAAGAGACTTTGAGCCGGCATGATGGCCACAATCCCCTTCATGAATCTCACGCAAGATCTCTTGACCTTCCTCAGGGGAGACACAACGCTGGAACGCTCCCGTAACACTACGGCGATGCAACTCACCATTGATAACAACCATTGACTTAGACCGCCAGGTTATTTGTCTGGCCAAAGTTTCATCCTCTGGCAAATCTCCCCGGGTCATGTAAGCCAGATAGGGCACTGTCCAGTCCGGTATGATGTGGAGAGCCGCCACCAGTCGCGCCTCCGGGTCAGGGACAGCCAAGTCTTCCTCTGTAGGCAACTTAACAGAAGGGTTATGCAGGAGGTCCAGGAAAATATTAGGCGGCACCGGTTTTCGCTGAGAGCCCAGCCGGCTTAAGGCGTCAGCCGCCTCATTCTTCCTGCAATCGATGTGCTCTACCTGGTAACCCTGAAAGTGCCCAGCAATGGCATCAACTTCGCGGCGATAAGCCGCCATGAGAGGGTCCTTGGAGTCCCACTTTCCTGATACTTGTTGAGCCACCAAGTCTGAGTCACCGAAGCACCTTACCTGGCTCAAGCTCATCTCCTTAGCCATCCGAAGACCGTGGAGCAAGGCCTCGTACTTAGCTGCATTGTTGGTACAAGGAAACATCAATTGTAGCACATAATGGAACTTGTCACCTTTAGGGGAAGCCAATATGACTCCAGCCCCCGAGCCCTCCAATTGCCTGGACCCATCGAAGTGAATAGTCCAATATGTGTTATCCGGCTTTTGCTCGGGCACTTGTAGCTCTGTCCAATCATTGATGAAATCCACCAAGGCCTGAGATTTAACAGCAGTGCGTGGCACATATTTCAGACCATGAGGTCCAAGCTCTATAGCCCACTTAGCCACTCTTCCTGTGGCCTCTCTGTTCTAAATGATATCTCCAAGGGGGGCAGAACTGACCACAGTGATGGGGTGACCCTGGAAATAATGCTTAAGCTTCCGGCTTGCCATGAACACACCATACACAAGCTTCTGCCAATGCGGATACCGCTGCTTGGACTCAATGAGTACTTCAGTGACATAGTAAACCGGCCGCTGAACCGGATGCTCCTTACCCTCTTCCTTGCGCTCCACCACCACGGCCACACTGACGGCTCGTGTGTTAGCAGCCACATACAGCAATAAAGGCTCCTTGTCAGTCGGAGCAGCAAGGACTGGGGGCTCGGCCAGCTGTCTCTTCAAATCCTCGAAAGCAGTATTAGCTGCATCATTCCAGACAAAGTCATCAGTTTTCTTCATCAACTGATATAATGGCATGGCCTTCTCCCCCAAACGGCTTATAAAACGTCTTAAAGCAGCGATACGACCCGCCAGGCGCTGGACGTCATTTATACACGCCGGCTTAGCCAAGGAGGTGATGGCCTTGATCTTCTCCGGGTTAGCTTCAATGCCTCTGTAGAAACCAAGAAACCCAGGAGCTTGCCTGCAGGAACACCAAAAACACATTTGGCCGGGTTAAGCATCATCTTGTAGACCTGGAGATTATCAAAGGTTTCCCTCAGATCATCTATCAAGGTTTCCTCCTTCCTGGATTTAACCACAATATCATCCACATAAGCATGAACATTGCGCCCAATCTGGTTATGAAGACAGTTCTGCACGCAACGCTGATAAGTCGCCTGTGCACTCTTGAGTCCAAAGGGCATAGACACATAGCAGAAGGCTCCAAAGGGAGTGATGAACGCCGTCTTCTCCTGGTCCTTAACTGCCATTTTAATCTGATGATATCCAGAATAGGCATCCAAGAAACTTAGGCGCTCACAACCCGCCGTAGCATCAATGATTTGATCAATACGGGGAAGGGCGAAAGGATCAGCCGGACACGCCTTGTTCAAATCCGTGTAGTCCACACACATCCGCCAGGTGCCGTTCTTCTTGAGTACGAGCACCGGGTTAGCTAACCACTCTGGGTGAAAGACTTCAACAATAAACCCGGCCGCCAAGAGCCGGGCCACCTCTTCACCAATAGCTTTCCGCCTCTCTTCATTAAACCGCCGAAGGAATTGCCTGACTGGCTTAAATTTCGGATCAACATTGAGAGTGTGCTCAGCGAGTTCTCTAGGTACACCTGGCATGTCAGACGGCTTCCATGCAAAAATGTCCCTATTCTCACGGATGAACTCGATGAGCGCGCTTTCCTATTTTGGATCCAGATTGGCACTGATGCTAAACTGCTGAGATGAATCTCCTGGAACGAAATCAACAAGTTTAGTCTCATCAGCCGACTTAAATTTCATTGCCGGCTCATGCTCCGTAGTCGGCTTTTTCAGAGAGGTCATATCTGTTGGGTCAACGTTGTCTTTGTAAAACTTCAACTCCTCTGTTGCGCAAACAGATTCTGCATAAGCTGCATCGCCTTCCTCACACTCCAGGGCCACCTTCCGGCTGCCGTGAACCGTAATGGTCCCATTATGACCCGGCATCTTGAGCTGTAAATACACGTAACACGGCCGTGCCATGAACTTGGCGTAAGCCGGCCGCCCAAATATGGCATGGTACGGACTTCTTATCTTGACCACCTCAAAGGTCAATTTTTCCACCCTGTAGTTGTGCTCATCTCCAAAGGCCACTTCCAACTCAATCTTGCCGACTGGATAAGCCGACTTACCAGGTACCACACCATGGAAAATAGTGTTTGACTGGCTGAGATTCTTATCAATCAACCCCATACGACGGAACGTCTCATAATAGAGGATGTTGATGCTGCTGCCTCCATCCATGAGCACCTTAGTGAACTTGTATCCTCCCACCTGAGGAGCCACCACCAAGGCCAAGTGACCCAGATTATCCACCCGGGGAGGGTGATCCTCCCTACTCCACACTATAGGCTGCTCAGACCACCGCAAGTAGCGTGGAACCGCCGGCTCAACAGCATTCACAGCCCTCTTATGAAGCTTCTGATCTCGCTTACACAGACTGGTGGTAAACACATGATACTGCCCACCGCTAAGCTGCTTTGGATTGGTCTGATAACCCCCCTGCTGCTGTTGATGACCCTGGCCAGACTGCTGATTAAAGCCCCCTTGACCATTCTGAGGATTAGAATTTGAGCCGCCGCCCGGGCCATGAAAGCCGTCGGCGCCTGAGCCACCGCCCGGGCCATTGCTGCCGTTAAAGGCATTGGAATGCTTAAATGCCTTCATGATTGCACAATCCTTCCATAGATGAGTAGCTGGCTTCTCTCTAGAGCCATGCCTTGGACAAGGCTCATTCAATAGTTGCTCCAGCGTCGGGCCTGACCCGCCGGCTCGGGGAGGGGGCCTCCCCTTGCGTCGCTGGTTAGTACCCTGTGAGCTGGCGTTGGCTACGAACTCTAGGCTGCCGTCGGCCTTGCGTTTGCCACCTCCTTGGTTCCCCGGGTTATGCTGGGGACCCTTGCCATTGCCGTTCTTCTTTCCCTTCCCTGTCCTTTCATCATCTGAAGCGGGGTCCTTGGTACTATCAGAATCGGCGTACTTGACGAGAGCCGCCATCAGTGTACCCATATCATTGCAGTCGCGCTTAAGCCGCCCGAGTTTCATCTTCAGGGGCACGAAACGACAATTCTGTTCCAACATTAAGACTGCAGAGCCGGCATCCATCTTATCAGATGAATGTATTATCTCCTTAACCCGGCGAACCCAATGTGTCGTAGACTCACCCTCCTGCTGCTTACAGTTAGTCAAATCCACAATTGACATAGACTGCCTACAGGTATCCTTGAAATTTTGGATGAACCGGGCTTTCAGCTCAGCCCAAGACCCGATGGAATTCGGTGGTAGCCCTTTCAACCAAGTGCAGGCAGTCCCATCTAACATCATGGTGAAGTACTTGGCCATTGCCGCTTCACTGACTTCCAGCAGTTCCATGGCCATCTCGTAACTCTCGATCCAGGCTGCGGGTTGTAAGTCAGCCGTGTAATTAGGCACCTTCCTAGGGCCTTTGAAGTCCTTTGGTAGACGCTCATTGCGGAGAGCTGGAACTAAACAAGGGACACCTCCAGTCCTGGTAGGGATACCCACGTCGACGGAAGTCGTCGGATAAGCCGGGGGAGTCTGGTAAGCCGTCAATTGAGGCACCTGCTCCGCCTCTTGCCACGCTCTGTCTTGGTCTGCTGCGTGAAAGGCTCCGTTATGAGCCGGGCCATGGCCAGGGGGCGGGTCATGGCGTCGGACATTACTTGAGCCGGTCGCTGAGACCATGTGTCTGCTATAACTCGGGCTCTGGCCTGGACGAGGGGTCGAGTGGATCCTGTCCCGGCTGTAAGAGTACGCCTCTTGCTGCGCCAGTGCTGTCTGAAGGAGTTCCCTGACCCAGCCGGTTTCAATAGCCGTCAGAGAGTCGCCGTCAATTGGGAGGGCCGCCAGCCGTGCTGCTGCGGCGACCATGTTCTCCAGCGGGTTAGCATAATGACCCGGTGGTATTGGCACATACTGAGGTTGGGCAGGGTTCAGCCGGGGAGGCCCCATCACTTGTGGCTGAACAGGGGTCCCAGACCCGGGCACTATGATCCCTGGCGGGTTACTAGACCCTGCACCTGGCGTGTTGAAGAGGTTTCGAGGATCGTAAACCGGAGGGAGTCGAGATTGGGCTTTTTGATGCCTCCTTCTCATGACCTCATTGGACGCGTTCTGATCCATCGTGAGCCGGAAGGACTGCGCCTGAATCAACTGAGTTTGGGCGTCGAGAGCCGCCCTCTCCGCAGCCATCCCGATCCCTTCCGCTGCCAGATCCTCTTTGGCTTTCACGAGATCTAACTTTAACTGCGCCACCTCCGCGTCATGCTGAGCTTGATCCGCCGGGTCAACCGCGGCGGTCAACAGGACCGTCATCTTGTTCGTGGGATTAGCACCTGAGCCGGCGAGGGCACCGGGTTTCCCGCCCCAGCAGCAGGGTTCTGCACAGGCTGCGCACCGGCCATGAAGATTCCAACCCGGCTCGGCGGCTCAAACGGGTCCGGAATACTGTCACCATCGGAACAACCCATTAGCCTGCCATCTTGAAGCTGATACAACGAGTTCGACTCGTCTGTGGATGATTCGCTGTCAGAGCCGGCGGCCGTCTCATCACCAGATCCAAATCCACCAGAGAGCCCTCCATGGACACATCCCACGAAAGCATGCTTCAAGGCAGGTAGGGCCCGGGCGGGTCGTGCGCGCTGAGCCGTCTTGATGAGATCGGCGCAGAGATCCGGCTCAGGGCCCGGCTCACCAATCTTGCCAATGAAAACATGAATTCTGTCGAAGGGGACCCGGTATCCGTACTCAATTGAGCCGGTGTCGGGGCCCCAGCTTGCATCGTCGATGTAGAGCTTGCCGCGACGACTCTTGGTCATCCGGCCCACAGCGTATCCCTTGAGCCCTTCGAAGCTGCCCTTCAAGAACTCAAATCCACCGTGCGCTGGCCCCATGGTGGGCGCCAACTGTCGTGGAATTGTCACGGCAGATGTCCTCATGCTAGGACTTAGTCGTGGAGCCATCGCCGCTAGGAAGCTTGAAGGGGTTAACGGGACAAGGAACACGAGGTTTTATACTGGTTCGGCCCCTTACGGTGAAGGTAAAAGCCTACGTCCAGTTGAGGTGGTATTGATTAGGGTTTCGATGACCAGGGAGCTTAACTGCTATGCCTGGCTCTCGATGAGATCTTTCTTGTTCCTAAACCGCTGCCGGGTCGTCCCTTTATATAGAGAGGTTGACGCCCAGCAGCTCTCAGAGTCCCGGCCGGCTCATAAAAGTGTCCGGCTCGGACTCTCAACTTCTTGCCTTACACTACAAGTCTCGCCATACGGCGGTTTATCACTACGGGCCTTAAGCCATCTCCGGGTTTTAAGCCCATCTTTGGCCCACCGTCTTCAAGCTTGGCGCCGGGCTTCAAGTGATGACCCTTATGAGTAACCCGGCCCCTTCTAGCGGGTGACTCTAAGGTTTATATCCTCAACATATGGGTTATCATCAGATTCGCATTCGTGAAGAAGATATTCCCAAGACAGCATTCAGAACAAGCTTTGGTTCTTATGAATATACTGTCATGTCTTTCGGCCTTGTCAATGATCCTCCAACATTCTCTCGTATGATGAATTTCATCTTCAACCCCTATACCAATGAATTCGTCCTGGTGTATCTCGATGATATCTTGGTCTTCTCCAAGAATAAGAAGGATCATGCCAAACATTTGCGATTGGTGCTCGACAAGCTTAGAGAGTATCAATTCTATGCGAAGTTTTCAAAATGTGAGTTTTGGCTTGATGAAGTTCTTTACCTTGGTCATATCATCTCTGCCAAGGGCATCGCTGTTAATCCCGAGAAGGTGTCTGCAATTGTGAATTGGGAACCTCCTCAGAATGTCAAGCATCTCCGCAGTTTTCTTGGTCTTGCAAGCTATTGCCGAAGATTCATTGAGAATTTCTCTAAGATTGCAAAGCCTCTTTCCAACCTCCTCCAGAAGCATGTGAAGTATGTCTGGTCTCCTGAGTGTGACGTTGCTTTCAACACTCTCAAAGAGAAACTCGTCACAGCTCCTGTCTTAACTCCACCTGACAAATCCAAGCCTTTCGAAGTTTTCTATGATGCTTCTAATCAAGGTCTCGGTGCTGTGTTAATGCAAGAGAAGAAAGTTGTGGCCTATACCTCTCGTCAGTTGAAGCCCAATGAAAAGAACTACCCCACTCATGATCTTGAGTTGGCGGCAGTTGTCCATGCATTAATAACATGGAGACATCTCTTGTTGGGAAGACAAGTGGACATATTCACCGATCACAAGAGTCTCAAGTACATCTTCACTCAGCCCAACCTCAACCTCAGGCAAACTCGATGGGTCGAAATGATTCAAGAGTACAATCCGAGTATTGAATATACTCCAGGCAAGGCCAATGTCATTGCAGATGCTTTGAGCAGGAAGGCTTATTGCAACAACTTAATTCTCAAGCCATTCCAACCGGATCTTTGTGAAGCTTTCCGCAAGCTGAATCTCCAAGTTGTTCCTCAAGGCTTTCTTGCCAACCTCATAGTCTCTCCTACTTTGGAATATCAAATTCGTGAGGCACAACTCCTGGATACCATGGTGAAGAAGGTGAAACGTGGTATTGACAAGGGTCTTTCCAAATACAAGTGCTATCGCATTGATGACAGAGACACTTTATTCTTTGAGGACCCGATTGTGGTTCCTAAAAGTGATCTAAGGAAAGTCATTATGAACGAGGCGCACAATTCTCTTCTTTCCACTCATCCTGGAAGTACGAAGATGTACCATGACCTCAAGCAGTCGTATTGGTGGACTTGAATGAAGCGAGAAATCGCTCAATTCGTGAATGAATGTGATGTCTGTCGAAGCGTGAAAGCAGAACACCAACGACCAGCTGGTCTCCTCCAACCTCTTGCTATCCCAGAATGGAAGTTTGATCATATCGAAATGGACTTCGTGACTGGATTTCCCAAGTCCAAGCGCGGAAATGATGCTATCTTCGTTGTCATTGACAAGCTTACTAAAGTGGCTCATTTCCTTCCAATCAAAGAATCTATTACAGCAGCTCAGTTGGCAGAGCTATACACCTCCAGGATTGTCTCTTTGCATGGAATTCCACAATTGATATCTTCATATCGTGGAAGCATCTTCACTTCTAAGTTCTGGGACTCTTTCCACAAGGCCATGGGCAACAACATTCGCTTCAGCACAGCTTTCCATCCTGAAACTAGTGGCCAAGTCGAGCGAGTCAATCAAATTCTTGAAGATATGCTCAGGGCTTGTGTCATTTCCTTTGGCATGAAATGGGAAGATTGTCTTCCATATTCCGAATTCTCCTACAACAACAGCTTCCAAGCGAGTTCGGGCAAGGCCCCATTCGAGATTCTATATGGCAGAAAGTGTCGTACTCCTCTCAATTGGTCAGAGACTGGTGAATGCCAACTTCTTGGTAATGACTTAATCACAGAGGCTGAAGAAATGTGTAAAGTCATCCGTGAAAATCTCAAAGCCGCGCAATCACGCCAGAAGAGTTACTATGATAGCAAGCACCGTGATGTGGTTTTCGAGATCGGAGACCATGTCTACCTCCGCGTCTCTCCAATGAAAGGCACTCGTCGCTTCGGTATCAAAGGGAAGCTTGCCCCTAGATACGTGGGTCCTTTCAAGATCATTGGCAAAAGAGGCAACCTCGCCTATCAACTTGAGCTTCCTTCCAACTTCGCGAACGTGCACGATATGTTCCACGTGTCACAGCTTCGCAAGTGCTTCAAGACTCCTGAGCGCACCATCAACTTCAAAGAGATTGACCTTCAAGAAGATCTGTCTTATCATGAGCACCCCATTGCTATTCTTGAAGAAACTGAGCGCAAGACTCGCAACAAGTCAATCAAATTCCTGAAAGTGAAGTGGTCGCACTATTCCGACCGAGAAGCCACCTGGGAACGCGAGGACCATCTCCGTTCTGAATATCCGGAGTTCTTTCAGTCCTAGATCTCGGGACGAGATCCTCTCGTAGTGGTGGAGTGTTGTAACACCCCCGATGTAACTTTCCATATTTGTAACTCCAACTCTTGCCTTTTTCGGCTATGTGTTATGATATTCCCTCCGTGGTTGTGTTTTGTTTTTCGTTTTGCATTTTTTTCATGTCATGCATCTCATATCATGTCATCATGTGCATCTCATTTGCATACGTGTTCGTCTCATGCATCCGAGCATTTTCTCCGTTGTCCGTTTTGCAATTCGACACTCCCACCTCCTCCGGCGCACCCCTCTTGTTTCTTTTCGTGAGCGGGTGTTGAACGTTCTCGGAATGGACCGAGTCTTTCCAAGTGGCCTTGGTATACCACCGGTAGACCACCTGTCAAGTTTCGTGCCGTTTGGAGGTCGTTTGATGCTCCAACGGTTAACCGCAAACCCCCCTTCAAACAGCCCAAAACCTCTCTAACTCATCTCCATGCTCTCGGTCATTCGATCACGATCGTGTGGGCGAAAACGGCACTCCATTTGGAGTCTCCTAGCTCCCTCTACCTATAAATATGTGTCCCCCCTCAGAAATTCCGGATCCCCGAAACCCTAGCCCGCTTCTCCGCGCCGCCAGACGTGTCCGCCCGAGGCCGGACACAACTGCGCCGCCACCCCCGCCCACTCACGGTGCGCCACGTGGCGCCCGTACGCCGCGCCGCCGCCGGCCCGCGAAGTCCGCGGGAGGCCCCCGAGCC
>NC_057802.1:162131264-162143297 GCF_018294505.1 Triticum aestivum
CCGCCGCCTCCTCCGTCTTCCCCGACCCCGGCACCTCCTCCTCCTCCTCTCCGCCCGAGCCGCCGTCTCCCCCGAGCTCCGGCCACCCCGCCCTCCAACTCCGGCCGCCGTGCGCCCCGAGCTCCGGCGAGCCCGAGCCGGCCCGAGCCAGATCCGATCTGGAAACCTAGGGTTGACTCTCTCCCTCCACGATTTCCTGCCAAGTCCTAATATTTTGCATTCTGTGGCATACTTTGACGCATCATAACTCCCTGCACGTAGCTCCGTTTCGTGCGTATAATATATCAAAATGTTGGTTACGAGATGCTCTTCATTTTGTTCCATTGTACCATGCTCGTTTGAGTCAATCTTGTTGCCCAAATCTCTGGTGCAAGAGTGCTATATGCTGTTAACTGCTGTTACTTATCAGAACTTGAGGTTTTGTTATTTTTGCTGCTATTGATGTGTGCATCTTATGGGAATGAGCTCTACATGTGTTTTGATGTATGCCATGCCATCTTTACACAGGTGTATGCGATGTATTTTTGTGATCTCTGTGATGACTATCACAAGCATGCAAACTAGGCTTCGTGATGTTTCTGATTTCAGGGACCTAGTAACTTTGTTAAGTCTGTGACTGCTGTTATTTTGTTGCCACGTATCCATGTGGCTACAGAGAGATCCATGCTTATTTTGAGTATGTTCATTAAGGATGTTTTGTAGATATAGTTGTGCTCTATCCATCCATGCCCCTTTTTGCAATTATGGAGTGCCATAGCATGTCTTAATCTTGCTCTACTTTTGTTGTAAAATATTCCGGGTAGATTGTTTACGTGTTATTCAATTTTGCCAAGCTTGTTGTAGTTGATCCATTCATGCTATGTATTTGCTCTTGCCATGGTTAGCTTCTTAAACATACCATCTTGCTATAGGTATGCTTGTTTTGTCATGCATGGCTTTGTGGTGAGTGCATCAAGCTCACCAAGATGCCTTCATATTACTGTTTCTGCCATGCCCTGTTTTCTGCCGTGTCTGAAACCTGTTAACGAATTTTGCTATGTTTACATGGGTGCCATCAAATCTTCTGGTCCTTTTTGGCTTATGGTCAGTAAGGGACTTTTGTTCTATGCATTTAGTAGATTAATGCCATGCCTTGTTTTGTTAGGTTAAGTTCCTGTAGAATGTTGATTTCTTGCTCTGAACATTGCTACCTGATGCTGTTTCTGCCATGTCCAGTAATTTCACTAAGTCTGTGAACCTGTTATCTTTTGCACTTTTGCCCTGCTTGTTTGAACCTGTTATGTTATGATCTAGCCATAGCTCATTGTTCATCTTTTGTCAAGCATCTCCTGTAGATTACTGCCATATGCTTTGTCGCTATGTTGGGGTGCTGTAGCATTGTTACTTGATGTATTCTAAGTGCTATCGTGCTGTTAATCGCAGAATCGTGTCATTCTTGTTTTGCTTGCCATTTGCAAACCGTGCATCCGTTTCCGCTGATCTTTATATCGATTTCAACCGAAATCATCTCATCTTTCCAGTGGCATGCTTGGTTTTCCAAGTTACTGCCTTGTTCATCATTTTTCTTCCGGAGCACGCATATACATCGCATACCACATCTCGCATATCATACATGTTTTGCATCATTTTGCTTGTGCATTTCCCGTGATTGATTGTGGTTCCGTTGCTTGTGTTCTTGTTTTGGGTAGAGCCGGGAGACGAGTTCGTGAACGAGGAACCTATTGAGTACGCTTACGAGGATCAATCTTTCGACAACTCTGAGAACCTTGCAGGCAAGATGACCATACCCTCGAAATCACTTCTATCTTTGCTTTGCTAGTTGTTCGTTCTATTGCCATGCTGCGCTACCTACCACTTGTTATATCATGCCTCCCATATTTCCATGTCAAGCCTCTAACCATCCTTTCCTAGCAAACCGTTGTTTGGCTAAGTTACCGCTTTTGCTCACCCTTCTTATAGCGTTGCTAGTTGCAGGTGAAGTTGAAGTTGGTTCCATGTTGGAACATGGATATTTTTGGATTATCACAATATCTCTTATTATATTAATGCATCTATATATTTGGTAAAGGGTGGAAGGCTCGGCCTTATGCCTGGTGTTTTGTTCCACTCTTGCCGCCCTAAGTTTCCGTCATACCGGTATTAAGTTCCTTGAGTTTGCGTTCCTTACGCGGTTGGGTGATTTATGGGACCCCCTTGACAGTTCGCCTTGAATAAAACTCCTCCAGCAAGGCCCAGCCTTGGTTTTACCATTTGTCACCTAAGCCTTTTCACTTGGGTTTTCGCGAGCCTGAGGGTCATCTTTATTTAACCTCCCCCGGGCCAGTGCTCCTTCGAGTGTTGGTCCGAACCGAGCAGCCTGCGGGGCCACCTCGGGGAAACTCGAGGCCTGGTTTTACTCGTAGCTTGACTTATCCGGGGTGCCCTGAGAACGAGATATGTGCAGCTCCTATCGGGATTTGTCGGCACATCGGGCGGCTTTGCTGGTCTTGTTTTACCATTGTCGAAATGTTTTGTAAACCGGGATTCCGAGACTGATCAGGTCTTTCCGGGAGAAGGTTTATCCTTCGTTGACCGTGAGAGCTTATAATGGGCTAAGTTGGGACACCCCTGCAGGGTATTATCTTTCGAAAGTCGTGCCCACGGTTATGAGGCAGATGGGTATTTGTTAATGTCCGGTTGTAGAGAACTTGTCACTTGATTTATTTAAAATACATCAACCGTGTGTGTAGCCGTGATGGTCTCTTCTCGGCGGAGTCCGGGAAGTGAACACGGTTTGAGTTATGCATGAACGTAAGTAGTTTCAGGATCACTTCTTGATCATTTCTAGCTTCGTGACCGTTGCGTTGCTTCTCTTCTCGCTCTCACTTGCGTATGTTAGCCACCATATATGCTTAGTGCCTGCTGCAGCTCCACCTCATTACACCATCCTTTCCTATAAGCTTAAATAGTCTTGATCTCGCGGGTGTGAGATTGCCGAGTCCTTGTACTCATAGATTCTACCAAAACAGTTGCAGGTGCCGACGATGCCAGTGCAGATGATGCAACCGAGCTCAAGTGGGAGTTCGACGAGGAACGTGGTCGTTACTATGTTTCTTTTCCTGATGATCAGTAGTGGAGCCCAGTTGGGATGATCGGGGATCTAGCATTTGGGGTTATCTTATTTTCATTTGGATTTGACCGTAGTCGGTCTATGTGTGGATGTTGGATGATGTATGAATTATATTTATGTATTGTGTGAAGTGGCGATTGTAAGCCAACTCTCGTTATCCCATTCTTGTTCATTACATGGGATTGTGTGAAGATAACCCTTCTTGCGACAATACCACAATGCGGTTATGCCTCTAAGTCGTGCCTCGACACGTGGGAGATATAGCCGCATCGTGGGCGTTACAGTTTCGTACCCTACAATAATCTCTTCGTTTGTTCTCCGCTATTAGTGACTTTGGAGTGACTCTGTGTTGCATGTTGAGGGATAGTTATATGATCCAGTTATGTTATTATTTTTGAGAGAACTTGCACTAGTGAATGTATGAACCCTAGGCCTTGTTTCAACGCATTGCAATATCGTTTGTGCTCACTTTTATCATTAGTTACCTTGCTATTTTTATAATTTCAAATTACAAAAACCTATATCTAAAATCCATATTGCACTTGTATCACCATCTCTTCGCCGAACTAGTGCGCCTATACAATTTACCATTGTATTGGGTGTGTTGGGGACACAAGATACTCTTTGTTATTTGGTTGTAGGGTTGCTTGAGAGAGACCATCTTCATCCTACGCCTCCCACGGATTGATAAACCTTAGGTCATCCACTTGAGGGAAATTTGCTGCTGTCCTACAAACCTCTGCACTTGGAGGCCCAACAACGTCTACAAGAAGAAGGTTGTGTAGTAGACATCAGGGCCATATGTTTCACTAGTGGCTTCTCTCAAGAGCATAAGTATTACGGTGGGTGAACAAATTACTGTTGAGCAATTGACAGAATTGAGCATAGTTATGAGAATATCTAGGTATGATCATGTATATAGGCATGACGTCCGAGACAAGTAGACAGACTCCTGCCTGCATCTACTACTATTACTCCACACATCGACCGCTATCCAGCATGCATCTAGAGTATTAAGTTCATAAGAACAAAGTAACGCTTTAAGCAAGATGACATGATGTAGAGGGATAAATTCATGCAATATGATATAAACCCATCTTGTTATCCTCGATGGCAACAATACAATACGTGCCTTGCTGCCCCTGCTGTCACTGGGAAAGGACGCCGCAAGATTGAACCCAAAGCTAAGCACTTCTCCCATTGCAAGAAAGATCAATCTAGTAGGCCAAACCAAACTGATAATTCGAAGAGACTTGCAAAGAAAACCAATCATACATAAAAGAATTCAGAGAAGATTCAAATATTGTTCATAGATAAACTTGATCATAAACCCACAATTCATCGGTCTCAACAAACACACCGCAAAAGAAGATTACATCGAATAGATCTCCACAAGAGAGGGGGAGAACATTGTATTGAGATCCAAAAAGAGAGAAGAAGCCATCTAGCTAATAACAATGGACCCGAAGGTCTGAGGTAAACTACTCACACATCATCGGAGAGGCTATGGTGTTGATGTAGAAGCCCTCCGTGATCGATGCCCCCTCGGGCAGAGCTCCGGAAAAGGACCCAAGATGGGATCTCACGGGTACAGAAGGTTGCGGCGGTGGAATTGGGTTTTTGGCTCTGTATCTGGTAGTTTGGGGGTACGTAGGTATATATAGGAGGAAGAAGTACGTCGGTGGAGCAGCGTGGGGCCCACGAGGGTGGAGGGCACGCCCTGGGGGGTAGGCGCGCCCCCCTACCTCATGCCTTCCTGGTTGATGTCTTGACGTAGGGTCCAAGTCCTCTGGATCACGTTCGTTCCGAAAATCACGTTCTCGAAGGTTTCATTCCGTTGGGACTCCGTTTGATATTCTTTTTCTGCGAAACTCTGAAATAGGCAAAAAAAACAGCAATTCTGGGCTGGGCCTCCGATTAATAGGTTAGTCCCAAAAATAATATAAAAGTGTATAATAAAGCCCAATAATGTCCAAAACAGAATATAATATAGCATGGAACAATAAAAAACTATAGATACGTTGGAGACGTATCATGATGTAATGAGGGATCTAGGGCGAAGAATCTAGCGAATCGAGGATACGACGTACAGTAGTTATTGTGCTTTTTCTAGTGGGCTTAGTACGATGGCCTTAATATGCATGAAGCGGGGCTGCATGTGTTCGGTTAATTCGGGAGATTCGGTCAACAGGATTGAACAATCGAATCCACCGATGTAATATCGGTTTCTGATGTTCTGTGACCGAGCGAACAACCGAAGTTTCAGTCCTCGGTTTTTTCAGCTTCGGTTTCGGTTTTTTCGGCTCCGGTCTTCGGTTCTCGGTTTTTATGTCCACCCCTAATGTGAGCAACAGGAGCAAAAGTCTCATCATAGTCACGACCATACTCCTGTTGGAAGCCACGCGCAACAAGACGAGCTTTGTAGCGCACGAGAGAACCATCTGAATGTGTCTTAACCTTGTAGACCCATTTGCAAGTGATGGGTCTAACGCCTGTAGGTATGTGTACAAGGTCCCAAGTGCCTGCGTGCTCAAGAGCATGAATCTCCTTTGCCATAACATGCTGCCATTCAGAATGAGCAGCAGCCTCACGATACGTAGACTGCTCAACAAGAGTGGTAGCAGAAGCAACATAGTACGCAGGAGGCTCGAGAGTGTGGCGATCACGCAGATTATACCAAGGAGCAGTAGGGGTAGGTGGTTCTGGAGGAATGGGACCCAACAGGGAAGGATTGGAAGTGGAAGTGGGCGCATCCAAGGAGAAGGGTGTTGAGCACGATGGGAGTAGACAAAAGGAAGCGGAGAGAGAGGGGAAGTGGAAGGTGGCGCATCAGAGGGAGAAGGGTGCTGAGAACGATGAGAGTAGGTAAAAGGAAAAGGAGAGAGAGTGGATGGCTCAACCCGGGTAGGAGAGTCAGGAATAGAAACCTCATCATGTGTAAGCTAAAGCTCATGAGCAGACACACGTGAAAGGCTAGGAGTGGACCTACTAGGTGACGATAAAGGTGAAGAAGCAGGTAGAGTCAAAAAAGAGAGAGGCTCGACTAACGACTCGGTGGTGGCAGTAGAAGAATGATGAGGGTAGAAGGAGCGAGACTCATCAAAAGTGACATCTTTGGAGATTCTCAGTCTCCGAGCAATAGGGTCCCAGCAACCGTAACCTTTGTGCTCCAAACTGTAGCCAAGGAAAATATATTCAATAGATTGAGAAGACCACTCCTAACCAAACAAGACAAGCGAGAGCCACTAATGTGACCCAATCGATGATGCCACTGAGCGAAGGATGTGGTGGAGGTGGCAGCTGACGCAAAAGGGGTGGTGATGTTCGACTGGCTAGAGGACGCGGCGGAAGGAAGGTGCAGCCAATCAAGCTCCCAAAGGCATTGAGACAATGGCGCCGAGGACCGATCCCAACCTGTCGGTGTACAAAAAGAGGGGTGCGGTTTTGTACCCCTATACCTGTGCACGGGCAGTCGGAGCTGGGCCTACGGTCACGCCAAGCAGAACAGGGGAGGTAAGCCAAGGTAAGACCAAAGCCCAAGATAATAAGAGCAACGCCAAGGCCAAGACCACAAAGAGCAGAGGGACGAAGCAGGTTCCCCCGGCAAGACCCTTGCCGGGGCAGCCTCAGCATCCCCGGCAAGATCCTTGCTGGGACAGCTCGCCCCGCACCAACAGAGCGGGCCACCCTTGAGCCCACGGTCTCCAACATCATGTTGGGCCAGGGCTCGGGAGGCACCTCCGTGGCGGCATGCAGATCTTTGTGAAGACATATTCAAGATCAGATGAGGATTAGAAGACGACGATCCTCGGCAAGATCCTTGCCGAGGAAGGCCACCCGACAGCGCGCCACGGCAAGACCCTTGCCGGGCCACACAGCAAGACCCTTGCTGGGCCACCTAGCAAGGCCCTCACCAAGGACGCCAGCAGGGCCACCGCCAGGCCCACACCAACCAAGCTTCCACCGCCATTCGCATGCAGCTGCCAGCCCAACCAGCTGGGCGGGCACCTGCGTGGCAACATGCAGCTCCCAGGCCAACTCATCGAGCACCTGCGTGGCGGCATGCAGATCTTCGTGAAGGCTCCGCCACTGCGCCACCTCAGCTGCCTGCCTGCCTACATGGCGCCACGCGCCTCACTAGCCAGGGCGCGTGTCAAAGCGAGGAGGAGCGGCGACGGACGGGACGGGCCTCGCCCCCGTCCCCAATAAAGCAAGGGGACACCTAAGCTACGCATTCAATGTGTCTTGTCCTGTAATACGAGCGATAAGCTCAGGGCACTGTACGCCTTTCCACCTCCTGTGTGCCACTGTGGCAGCCCCTTCTGACTATAAAAGGAGGCCCATGGCATACTGGAGAAGGATTCGGCTCTTTCGAACCACGCACTGACCACAGCTAGTTCGAGAGCTCAAGAACTCTCTGAAATACACCCACCAAAGCAGGACTAGGGTTTTACGCATCCTCGCGGCCCGAACCTGGGTAAACGATCCTTGTGATGTCTAATAGCCCTGCTCTTCTCACAACCCCGCGCCCCGGCAACCGTAGTAGGGATTCTTGTGATCCCATCGGTGTCGTTCCACACCGACATCTTTGGCGTGCCAGGTAGGGGGCGCAATTGTGAGAATCTGGTCTAGTAGTTAGCCTAGCAGTTCTTCATCGCCCTTGGCTCCTGAGCAGAAGGCGGCCGGAGGAACGACGCCGGCTCGGCAACAAAAAAGCTAAGTCATTCAGAGCTTTGAGTTATTTCCTCCTATACATAAGGTTATCATCCTCGAAGATCTCGCCTATGTATGAGAAACCTGCACGCAAAGGGGCCCTCCCGCAATTGGCAATGCCCTTGTTCTGTTTCGAGTCTGCTCAACAGCTCAAAGCAGCCGCGTTGAGAGTGGCGGGGTAGCCTTTCGCACTTGGCAACGATCCCGACTCTGACTCGAGTCAAGCTCGACAGTTCGGGCGGCCGCGCTAAGGGCGGCAAGGTGGTTCGCCCGGCAGCAAGCACACTCGTCAGGCAATGGGGATCCATCCCCAAGACGCCGCATTGGGTTTACGCGCTGGCGAGCCTACCCAGTAACGTAGGGAGGACATACAAAGGAAAATCGAATAGGAAAATAACATGCATAATACTGAAAGTGCTGCAGAGTTATATTACATCGAATTGTTGCTGCGGTTCTAACTAGAGATAGCGATTGTCTTGGTTGTGAACCTGCAGCGGCGATAAAGAACGGGATGCCTAATCCCGGCGCTGGCCCTCCATCCTCTGAATTTCGCCGACTCGACTGATGATGGGCTTGATGCGCTCCCTGAGCGGCGCGAGGTCAGTACCCTCCGGCAAGCTCTCCAGCGCGGCGTCGAAGTCGAGGTCGGGGTACTAGTGCGCCACCTTGGTGAGAACCTTGGTCATGGCACCCTGGCAAAGCCTCCGGGACTCATCGGCCAGTGAGGCCGCCCGGTTGGCATGGAGACGCTCCAGAGCGCCGACGACCTTCTCAAAGAACATGGCCAGGCTGCAATTGGCGCTCATGCTCCGCTCTGGGACATACCTGACGTCCGGCATCCCCATGATGGCCAGCTGCGCGGCGGCCTGGTTGGCGACGGTGGCGAGGCAATCGAGCCAACGGTTCTCGCCCTCCACGTGATCCGCGAAGTTGAGGCCCTCGTTCTTCCGCAACTGCTTCTCGGCCTCCATCTCCTTGGCCAGGGTCCCCTCTCGGGTTTTGGCCTCCGACATCACCTTCTCGAGACCCTCTAGCTTCAGCTTGAGGTCTTTGATGGAGTTGTTGGCCTCGGAGAGCTCCCCAGCCTTGTTGATGACCGCGCCCTGCGCCTCTGTCAGGGCACTGTTAAGCGTGTCCTTCTCCTGGGACAGCTTCAGGGCCTGCTCCTTCAGCCCGTCGCGCTCTGCCTCCAACTCCTCCACCTTGCCGGCGTGAACCTGGTCCTGGGCATTGAGTGCCTCTTTGTGCCTCTGCTCCAGCTCACTGGTCTGCTGCAAGACAAGCTTCTCCACCTCTGCATCCGTGCCACGAAGCATGGCGGCAAGCTTCTCCTCGCGTGGAGCGAGGTCCTCCTCTTGGGAGTTCAGCGCGGCCTCGTGCTGGGTCCGGGCGGCTTCGGCGGCCGCGGCCAAGTTCCTCGCCGTCTCTTGAGCTTTCTCAACGTCGGCGAGCTTCATGGTGAGCTCCACGTTGCGCTTGGCCAGCTCGCCCTGGGTAGCCTTGAGCTCCTTGTGGGCCTCGCGGAACCAGTCCTGCATCTCGGCAACGCGCTTCTGGAGGTCCGCCTCCGCCTTCTCCACCACCGCCGTCCTGGACTTAGCCTTGTCCAGGCGGGCGCGGTGGAGCGCCTGGAGCTTCCGGAAGCTGGCGCCCATGGCGTGGAGGAGCCGCTCTTCCTGCGAACCGTCGCTGCCAACGATCGGCTCGTCGACGACTTCAAGCCCGGCAGCAGCAAGCACTTCGTCATCGAGCACCTCTCCCTCAATGGGTGTCCTGGTGCTCGACGCGCCTAGAAGGTGGACGAACAAGTCGTCGCTCACCCTCAGGTACTTGCCGGAGCCGGAAGCAGCAGAAGAGGAAGGCTGGTCATCAGCCACCTCCTCCTCCTCCTCGGCAGTGGCCCCGCCGGCCTCTCCGGCAGGCCCCTTGCCGGTCTCCTCAGCGGCAGCCTTGCCAGCCTCCCCGGTAGGCGCCTTGGCGGCGTCCTCGGCAGCACCCTTGGCGGCCTCCTCGGCGGCGATCTTCTCGGCGTCCGCCTCGGCGGCCTTGGCGACGTCCTCGATGACGGCGTCCACGTCCTCTGGGTTCACCGAGGAGGAATCTGGACGCCGAAGAAGGGGGTGAGGCAAGGCCAAGACCAAGAGCCGGAAAGAAAAAGAAGCAGGGATGAACGACGAACGACTTACCTGTGCCAGTACCCGGCTGGGAAACGGAAGTCCCCTCCCCGCCAACATTTGGCGTCGAGGCAAAGCCGCCGGCACCCAAGTTCTCCTCCTCCTCCTCCATGTGCGTGGGCCCGGTGTCTGGCGCCCTTGCCGGGGACGCCCCTCGGGGCGGCGTGGTCGATGGGGGCGGCGTGTTGGGAGTAGCCCTCTGTGGCTCCTCCTGCTGCTGCTCTCCTCCTGCATACCTGGCAAGGTCAGCACCAAAGTATCATGCCCCTGACACATGTCGACGGGGGAAGAGTGATGAACTTACGCTGGGGGCTATGTCGGGGGCTGCTGTCCGGGCTGCTCAACACCACCAGTGGCGCCCCCGAAGTACCAACTGGGGGCTGGCCACCCGCCAAGACCTTGGCCCTCTTCACTCTCAGGGCCAGCGTCTCCACGTCCCTGCACAGATGAAGACAAGTCAAGACGAGCAACACAGATTGAGGAGGCAGAGATAACAAAAAGGAACCAGATACTTACTCGTCGGCCGCCTCCTCCTCTACTGTTTTCCTCTTCCTCCTTGGGCTGAGGGATCCATAATCGAAAGTAACCTCCGTATCAACATCCGCCGGAGGAGGAGAAGGAGGTGGTGTCTGGACACGCGTGGATGAAGAAGGGGCGGCTGTCTTCTTCTTCACCGCGGCCTTCGCCGGCTTCTTTGCCGCCGCGGCCCTCGTGTGGCACCCGGACCCCTCCAAGGTCAGCTGTGGCCGCGCAGCCCTGCCGGGCCGGACCGGCTCGCCGAAACTGGCCCACCACAGGACTCGCCCTCTCCCCATAGTCAGCGTCGGGCCTGCGGTCTCGGCCTCCTCCGACGACGACTCGCCGGTCACATCTTCAACCAGAGGAGCCTCGGTGCCGGCGCTGCTGGCTCCCCCGGCGGCCGCCGCCCACCGGGCGAGCTCCTCCTCCTTCGCGGCCATCGCGGCCTTGTCCTCCACACCGCCGGCGCTGCCGGCGTCCTTGGCAAGCTATGCCTCCCTCGCCCTGGTGGCGATGTAGTCCAGCTCCGCCTGGGTGGTGTCCTGGACAAGCAGCCCCTCCACGTCGGCGTTGACATAACCCTCGTGCAGAGTGTCAAAGAACTGCTGCACCTCGGCGTCCTCCGGCTCCTTCCAGCTCGGGTCAGGGCCATGCACGTTGCAGTCCGGCATCATGGCAATGATATCGGACCAGCGCGAGTTATTGCACAACGGGACCACCCCCGTCGGCAGCTTGAACAGTGGCCCCTTGAGGACCTTGCCGGCCTTCGCGACAGCCCTCGCGACCTTGCCGGTCCGCTCGACCTCGCCGTCGCGGCCCACGTCAAGTTGGAAGAGCCGTTGGCAGAAATGGGCGTGCCCCATCACTGTGAAATTGTGGTCGAGGCCGGGACGAAGCCGCATGATGTCGGCGGGGTTCATGAAGAGCCAGGCTGGCCTCCCCTTGTTATGCAATGGAGCGATCCGGCGGTGGATGAAGTCCGCCCCGATCATCCCAAGGGTGAGGCTGGCCTCGGTGAGCCGGAGGATCCTGGTGGTGGCGACCGTGAGCTTCTCATCGTCAGCATCGACGTCGCTCCAATCGCTTCTGCGGACCGGCGGCGCCCGGCAAACTTCGCAGAACGTCGGCGGGTCCTTCTCCTCGATCCAGCACCACCGGCCCCGCCATTCTTCCCACCTCTCCTTCATGGCGCCCTCCGGATACGCCCCCTTGGAACTTGAGACCCAAGCAATGCAACCGGAGATGGCGCCCCCTTGTTGGATCCGAGGGGAGAAGTAATGGCGGAAGAGCGCCGTGTTGGGGTGCACCCCGGCGAAGCCCTCGCAGAGATGCGCGAAAAGGGCCATGCACGCCACCGCATTCGGAGTAAAATCCAGGAGGCGGAAGCCAAAGGTATGCATGACGTCGCTGAAGAAATCAGAGAAGGGAGGACAGAGCCCGCAGGAAAAATAATCGACAAAGAAGGGGTACCGATTTGGGGCAGCCTCGGTGCAGTCAGCGGGGACGACACGCGTGGCT
>NC_057802.1:162143518-162148242 GCF_018294505.1 Triticum aestivum
AGGGGAAGAAGGCGGACTGTGTCCGCTGCACCGCCAGCGCACTCTCCGGCGGCTCCGCGGCTCCGGCGTCCTTGGCCACTCCCTTGTCCTTGGTGGATTTTGGCGCCATGGCGGCTGGGGGAGGAGGGCAGGACAGAGGGCAGCGGAAGAGCAATGGCGGTGAGCAGGAACAAAGCTTGGAGAAGAAGAGGAAGGCAGGCGGAGGTTTCCAAGATTGGGGTTGCGCGAAGGGTAAAAGGAACAGTGCGCCCGCGGTTATCCCTTTTTATGGGGAAGCCGCGGGGCGCGCTACCCATTTACTGCGATGTGACGCATGCCTGTGGAAACCGCCCCACGCATGCCGCCCACGTCACGCACACCCCTCCACGCCGCGCCGCGCACACAGGTCGTGGGAAGCGCAACGCGCGAAAAGTTTTACCGCGGTGAAAACCGCCCTGCCTGCCCGCGCACCGTTTTGGGCCTGGCCCAACAACGTGTCGCGCTTATGTGTGGCCCAAGCCCGGGGGCTCCTATCGGTGTACAAAAAGAGGGGTGCGTTTTTGTACCCCTATACCTGTGCACGGGCAGTCGGAGCCGCGCCTACGGTCACGCCAAGTAGAACAGGGGAGGTAAGCCAAGGTAAGACCAAAGCCCAAGATAATAAGAGCAATGCCAAGGCCAAGACCACAAAGAGCAGAGGGACGAAGCAGGTTCCCCCGGCAAGACCCTTGCCGGGGCAGCCTCAGCAGCCCCGGCAAGATCCTTGCCGGGATAGCTCGCCCCGCACCAACAGAGCGGGCCACCCTTGAGCCCACGGTCTCCAACATCACGTTGGGCCAGGGCTCGGGAGGCACCTCCGTGGTGGCATGCAGATCTTTGTGAAGACATATTCAAGATCAGATGAGGATTAGAAGAAGACGATCCTCGGCAAGATCCTTGCCGAGGAAGGCCACCAGACCCCCAGCGAGGCCCTTGCCGGGGACGACAGCACGCCACGGCAAGACCCTTGCCGGGCCACCCGGCAAGGCCCTCACCAAGGACGCCAGCAGGGCCACCGCCAGGCCCACGCCAACCAAGCTTCCACCGCCGTTCGCATGCAGCTGCCAGCCCAACCAGCTGGGCGGGCACCTGCGTGGCAACATGCAGCTCCCAGGCCAACTCATCGAGCACCTGCGTGGCGGCATGCAGATCTTCGTGAAGGCTCCGCCACTGCGCCACCTCAGCTGCCTGCCTGCCTACATGGCGCCACGCGCCTCACTGGCCAGGGCGCGTGTCAAAGCGAGGAGGAGCGGCGACGGACGGGACGGGCCTCGCCCCCGTCCCCAATAAAGCAAGGGGACACCTAAGCTACGCATTCAATGCGTCTTGTCCTGTAATACGAGCGATAAGCTCAGGGCACTATACGCCTTTCCACCTCCTGTGTGCCACTGTGGCAGCCCCTTCCGACTATAAAAGGAGGCCCATGGCATACTAGAGAAGGATTCGGCTCTTTCGAACCACGCACTGACCACAGCTAGTTCGAGAGCTCAAGAACTCTCTGAAATACACCCACCAAAGCAGGACTAGGGTTTTACGCATCCTCGCGGCCCGAACCTGGGTAAATGATCCTTGTGCTGTCTACTAGCCCTGCTCTTCTCGCAACCCCGCGCCCCGGCAACCATAGTAGGGATTCTTGTGATCCCATAGGTGTCGTTCCACACCGACACAACCAGAGTCCCCGTACGACGATCCTGAACATAACAAGAGTCAGAATCCAGGATAACACGACAACCCAAGTCAGTAAGTTCACCAGTAGATAGAAGTTGCATAGTCAGTTTAGGAACATGAGAAACGGTAGGGACATGAAAAGAACACGTGGATAGAGTCCCTCTTGCAGCAATAGGAAGAGAAGTGCCATCTGCAGTCTGAACCGTAAGTGGAGAAGGCACAAAGTTGACAACACAAATGTGATCTCTAGGTGGTGTCATGTGGAAGGAGGCCCCAGAATCAAGAATCCAGGGCAAAGATGTACTTGACGAAGAGTGCGGTGGTGGACCAGATGTCTGACCAGCAGAACCAGCAGAACATGAGGATGGCGCAGAAGCAGTAAGGCGGCGCAGCAAGGTGAGCATCTCGTGGTGAACCTTCTCAAGGGAGCCCTCACGAGAATTAGAGGACCATCCCGAGTCCTTTTGAGGACGGCCACCTCGGTGACCCTGTTTCCTCCTCTTGATGCACTCCGTGATCATGTGACCATCCTGCTTGCAGTAGTTGCAGAAAGCACTAGCGGAGATTGCTGCCACTTGTGTAGAAGAGGGCACACCAGGCAGCGGTGGTGGAACGCGGGCAGCCATGACTGCTGAAGAGGATGGCAACAAGCTCGTGCTTCGTAGATGCAGCTCCTCAGATCGCACCTCAACAAGAGCCTCTAGAGTAGAGAGCCAAGGATGGCGTCCCAATAGCTGAGCATGACTCTGCTTGAACTCTGGCCGGAGGCAAGTGAGGAAGTCATGGAGGCGACGAACCTCCAGCTTAGTTTGTCGCCGCACACAACACTGACATCTGCGACAAACATCAGCTCCCAGAGAGTCCAATTGGCGCCACACTGCTGACATCTCCTTGTAGAAATCATCCACAATAGCATTTCCCTGTTGTAGTTGTTGCTCTTGACGAACAACAAAGAGATACATGGCATCCCCTGTAGACTCATAGCGATGGCGAAGGTGCTCCCACATCTGATATGCAGTGGTAAGGGCCACCACATCCATAGTGAGATCAACATCCATGTTGTTCACCAAGATAGAAGAGGCTCAAGCATCATCATTTGTCCATTGCTTGTACAAGTGGAGTTGATTCTGATACTCTTCAGTGGCCTCTTCAAAAGCATCTAGCATCTCACGTTGCTTGGTTTCAGGGAAAACTTTGTTTTTGCCACTCTAGCTTTTTCCCACTTTGCTTATGCAACTCTAGAATTTGACATATCACTTTTGCCACTCTCAGCTTTTGATAATTATCACAATTGCCATTCCGTGGCAAAAGCAATAATTTTTTATTTCACTTTTGCCACTCTTAGATTTTGACAATGTATCATAATTGCCACTCTAAATTTTTTGCTTTTGCCATGGAATGGCAATTCTGATAATTGTCAGAAGCTGAGAGTGGCAAAAGTGATATGTCAAATTCTAGAGTGGCATAATCAAAGTAGGCAAACGCTAGAGTGGCAAAAACAAAGTTTTCCCTTGGTTTCATCGGCATCACAGGGAAGGCCAACTCAGCCGGAGGAGTGGGCAGCAGGGGAGAAGGCAGAGCACCAGAGAGGTGCTCCCAGACCAGCTGGCCCCTCATGTGCAGCTTCTGCTGCACCCAGTCCCTGTAGTTTTGTTCGTTGAAGATAACAGGACACCGTGGGACTGGGACAGCACCGGTGTTGGTGGAGGGCGCCATTCCAGCAGAGCAGCAGCAGCAGCTCGTTGAAGACCAGCACCAGCAGGAGGCACAGCTTGATGGCGGTAGCAGACCAGGAGGAGAAGAGCAGCAGCAGCAGGAGCAAAGAAGAGGAGCAGCAACAACAGCACGTTGAGGCGGCGGCACCGACCGGGAAGGACGACGACAGCAGCGGCTTGGACCAGCAGGCGGCAGCGGCTACCAGGAAGAAGAGGGGAGAGGCTCGATGAAGAGAGGAGCGGCGACCGGCGGCGGCGGCTGGGGAACCTGACCCTAGCTCTTATACCATGTTATGAAGTGAGCATATATTCCATCGGGCCAACAGGCCAGCACACATACATGAAGGGAAATAAGCAAAGAAGCCCCTATACAATATGATAACTGCACACACAACACAACCCTATTCTAACACCGCTAAACTTTTTGGACACCCTGTGCGCACGGGGTCTTTTGACCCCCGTGCGCATGAGGTGGGGTTCTCTGAGTACCCCATGCGCACCGGGCTGACTTAGCCAGTGCGCATAGGGTCCAACGGGCAAAAATGCCCACCCGACCAATAACACTATAAAAGGGTATCTTCTTCCACCTCCATCCCTAACCCTAATGTCTTGTTGAGCTCCACCATTGCTACACTCCATTTTGCTCAATAATCTCAATCCCTCCACCCAAACTTGTTGAAACTTTGGGGATTGGGAGAGCAAGACCCGATCTACATTTTGATTGAACCAAATTCGTGTTCCCCACAATATGTGTCCACCATTGACTTGTTACTCTTGGATCTTGGGCTCCTAGGCGGTTAGAGCTTCCTCCGGAAGCTTCCTTGCTTATGGTGTGCTCTAGGGAAGTTTGTAAAGGTGTGGTAGTCGCCTTCAAGATCAACCCCTAGGTGTGGTAGTCGCCTTCAAGATCAACCCCGAGTGATTCGAGGCTCATCCGTTGGGGGTGACTAGAAAGAGAATACACTGAGCCTTCGGTGGTGTTCTGCAAGCTTTGGCTCTGGCACCCCTCCAAATGGAGAGTAGCTCTTCCCCAAGGAAGAGTGAACTTCAGGATAAAATCCGCGTCCTCGTCTCACTTGTGGTTAATCCTTTCCCGCACTTACTTTGCTTTGTATGCTTGTTGGCTTGCTATCTAGTTTGTTGCTTAACATATTTAGTCTTAACCTTGCTTGTCATATAGGTTGTGTTCGCCTGTTTTCATTTCTATTGAACCCTATTTATCCGCTTAACCCTAAAATTGACAAGTAAGATTAAAATTTGTTGTCTCCTATTCACCCCCACTCTAGTCGACTGTATTGATCCTTTCACCTAGGTACCCCCCCC
>NC_057802.1:162148447-162162139 GCF_018294505.1 Triticum aestivum
GGGCATAGTCCGTAGAGGTAGGGATAGACTCATACACATACGATCTTGAGGTAGACCAACATGTACTCGTAACTGTAAGTGCATCTAGTGCCACCCCTAGTTGGTTTTGGAGTATTGACGACAAACCTGGTTGAGGGACTAATGTGTTTGTGAGAATTACAGGATAACATAGGTAGTAGTCCCTCATTGATTCGGTTTACCTACCGGAGATGACCCCTAAAAATGTATGAAGACATTGAAGACAATGGTGGTATGTGAAGATATTCACATTGAAGACTATGACATGAGAAGACATCGTGTGAAGACTATGGAGTGCGAAGACTTTGTTGTTTTGTTGTTTCCTTTTCTTCTTTGTTGAGTGATAGGAACCACCGTACTGTTAAGTGGGGTCCCAGTGAACAAAGTCAGAGTGACTGAAGTGATGCTCAACCACATCTTATGTCTTCGAGCGAAGACAATGAGAGCAAATCTTATCCAGAGCTGGATGAGTCAGCTTTACTTGCAGCCCAAGTCAAGCTGCCGCGTGTGTTTGAAATCTGACCGTTGAAACACGTGTCAGTTCCTTAGTGACCCAGGATCATTTCGGACAAATCAGGTCAGGTTGCCTAGTGGCTATAAATAGCCCACCCCCTACACCATAAATTGGTGGCTGCTCAGAGTTAGTGCACGGCTTTTGTTGTTTGAGAGCAACCCACCTCCGAAGCTTTTGAGAGAGAGAAATCTTTGCGAGGACAAAGCCCAAACACCCAGAGCCAAAGAGTGTTAGGCATCACTAAAGTCTTTTTGTCCGCGTGACCTGAAGACTTGTTACACTTGACGACTGTGAATCCTCCAGCCGGTTAGGCGTCGCGTTCTGAGCATCCAAGAGTCATTGTGGATCGCCGGCTAACGAAGTCTGTGAAGGTTTGGAAGTCTACCTTGAAGACTTACCAGAGTGATTGGGCGAGGACTGGGTGTCCTTAGCTCAAGGGGAATAAGGTGAAGACACGGTCTTCTGAGTTGAATCTCAGCCTCCCTAACTAGACGTACAGTTGTCACAGCAACTGGAACTGGTCCAACAAATCCTTTGTCCTCACCAAGTGACTGGTTCTATCCTCTCCCTCTCTTTACTCACAGTTTGTCTTCGTGAAGTCATTGCCTGCTTGCACTACCTGGTTGACTTCACTGTGTGACTACTATCGTTGTTTGGCTTCATACTATCTTCCATCCTAATCTTTACTACCTAGCTGCTATTAGTCTTCGAGCTTTCACTTCATTGAATACTTGACTATGGCTTGCTTAGTGTAGTCTACCTTCCGCTGCATATCAATAGGTTCATTTCTATTGTTTGTCTTCGAAACTCTCATGTTTTGAAGACTTCCATAAAAATCGCCTATTCACCCCCCTCTAGTCGATAACTAGCACTTTCAATTGGTATCAGAGTAGGTACTCCCTTGTTCTGTGTGATTCGGTTTAACCACCTAGAGTTTTAGCTATGTCGACTGCAGGGATAATCAAAGTCTCCGCTGCTTGCCCTGTCTTCGATGGAACTGAATATCCCTACTGGAAGAATAAGATGCGCATGCATCTTGAAGCCATTGATGTCAACCTCTGGTATGTAGTCAAGAATGGTGTTCCCAAGACTGGTGAAGGTGTCACCCCTACTGATGTCAAGAAGTTCATTCAACTGGATTCTACTGCCAAGAACATCATCTGTGGTCATCTGACCAAAGGACAGTATGGCCGTGTGAGTGCTCTGGAAACTTCGAAGCTAGTTTGGGACTGGCTCTCCAAGGTCAACGAAGGCGTCTCAACCCAGAGAGATCAAAGGATCAGTGTTCTTCGCAACCTCTTCAACCGCTTCAAGAGAAACGACAATGAGAATGTCCAGCACACATTTGATCGCCTCACTGACATCACAAATGAGCTTCGTGCTCTCGGCGCCACTGAGATCACCAAGCATGAAATCGTTAAGACACTACTGAGGTCACTTGACAGCTCTTTCGACACCCTTGCCCTGATGATACAAGAATGCCCTGACTTCAAGACACTCGATCCGTCTGACATACTTGAGAGGCTCAACACACATGAGTTCCAGCTATCTGAGAAAAGAGATATCTATGGTCCCAACTATGGCCGAACTCGCGCTTTGAAGGCAAAAGTTGTTTCCTCATCTGAAGAAGAATCTGACTGCAGTTCTGGAGATCCTGAAGACATTGGAAAGGAGCTTGCTATGCTTGTGAAGAAGTTCCATAATTTCACTAAGAAGAAGGGCTTCAGAAAGTCTTCACGATCCAGCTCAAGAAATGATGAAGCTTCCACTCATGATTACAAGAAGAGAACATGTCACAAGTGCAAGAAACCTGGACACTACATCTCTGAGTGTCCACAGTGGGACAATGAGAACAACAAGAAGAAGAAGAGCAAGGAATATGATTCTGATGACAAGAAGAAGAAGAAATCCTCAAAGTCTTCTTCCAAGTCTTCATCCAAGTCTTCATCACATAAGAAGAGCTCATCTGGCAAGGCTGGTGCTTTTGTTGGCAAGGAGATGGATTCTGAGGAGGAGTCTGCTTCTGAGGAGGCGGAGGTGGAGTCTGAGGAGGAGTCCGACCCTGGCGTTGCAAGTCTGGCTCTAGCTACAGCCTACGTTGCCAAGTCCATCTTCAACACTGAAGACAATGGCCCCGTCACCAACGCTGATGTTAATGACAAGGATGACTCTGCTCCCACCTACTGCTTCATGGCACGAGGTGCCAAGGTAAAATCACGCGATGCTTACTTTCAAACATCAAGTGAAGATGACTCTGATTGTGAATCCAAACCCAGCTACAAAACAATTGCTAAAATTACAACTGAACAACAGAAAGCTATGGAACATACTCAAAAATTGTTAGACAAAAGCGATGACCTGTTGGACGCGGAAATCACCCGTTCTCAGTCCTTAATTGAAGACATAAAAAATCTTCATGTTAAGTACCAGGAACTTGAAAGTCATCATGAAACGCTCTCAACCACTCATGAAAAGCTTTCCTATGATTATCTTCCAAGGAAGCAAGAGCTTGAGAAATTGAGAGCAGCTCATGAAGATCTTCAAACAGAGAATGAGTCACTTCATGCTCAACAGATCAGTCCCGCTCAGGAAGGATTTGAACCACCATGTCTAAAATGCCTAGAGCGTGATAACGCTACTTCTGTTGCTGAATATTCTACTGCTGCTACTGTTGCAATATCTTCAATTGTTGATGTGGTAACTAACCCCTCTGTTGAGGATGCCACTACTATTGCTGATGAAAATGCTAGGTTGAAGAGATTGCTTGAAACAGGGATGTACAAAAGTCTCAAAGGGCATCAGACACTGTGCGATGTCCTCAAAAAGCAGATTCTGAACCGAAACCCTAGGAAAGAGGGTGTTGGGTTCGAGAGGAAAATGAACGTTGATGGTTCTTACTGGAAGCCTCAGCAGTACCCCAAAACCACATGGGTTGCTGCAAAGGGACCTTCAGTGGATCCATCCACCTTATCTGGCTTCACTTGTGCTAACCCTATTATCATTGATGAATCCTTTAATGCAAACTATAAACTGTTTAAGAATCAGAATGGTGAAGTGTTTGGCAGGTATATTGGTACTAACTACAAGAATGGGCCACCTATGAAGAAGATCTGGGTCCCCAAAAGTTGTCTTGAGAATCTTCCTGTGAATGTCATCATGACACCACCTGGAAAGAAGACAAATCCTAGACCAAAAGCTTCATATGGTCCAAAGGCTTCATACAGATACAGGACTCACCTGAGTCACCCTAACGCCAATGTTTTGCAGGGAAATCATAATCAGACTTATGAATATGAGCGTGTTTCTTCAAACCGCTATGTTCATAAAACTAAGAACTTTTCTGCTTATTCATATGAGTACTATTCACCTCCTGCAAGGCTATTTTGCTAGGGCTTCAAAGCCGAAGTTCTCAGATGCTGCACTTAGACTCATTGCTTCTAAGCCACCCCTAAAGATGTGGGTGGTTAAGAAGAATTAACTTTCTTTTGCAAGGAAAGGTCTCCAGCCGGAAATCAAAGGTGTCTGATGCTAATGCTGGGGACCTAAAACATCTTGTAGGGCGCAAGATCAAATGCCCAAATGGTCTCACTATGTACTTTGTTCCTGAATCGCTTGCCAATCATCCTATCAGTCCTAATCTTGATCTGAGCTTTGATAATCCTCTTGTGCGTCAAATGTTTATGCTTCACAATACTCTTGGTGAAGCCTATCCCCCTAACTATACTGTAGGGTATGACACCTCATGCTTCAGAATGGATTATGGACAGCGGATGTACTAATCACATGACTGGTGATCGAAGTCTTCTCATGGACTCCACCTTATGTCCATCTGACAAGAGTCACATCACATTTGCTGACACTGGTAAAAGCAAGGTATTTGGTCTAGGTAGAGTTGCAATCTCAAATGATCAGCACATGGATAAAGTGATGCTTGTTGAACCCCTTGGTTTCAACTTAATGTGTGTCTCAATGCTTTGCGACTTGAACATGATTGTGATATTTGGAAAATATCGTTGCCTTGTACTAATGGAATCTGACAAGTCTCTAGTCTTTGAAGGGTATCGGAAAGATGATCTATACATGGTAGATTTCTCAGCAGGACCACAGCTTGTCGTATGTCTTCTAGCAAAAGCTTCAGAGTGCTGGCTCTGGCATCGAAGGCTAGGGCATGCTGGCATGAGGAACCTGCACACTCTCGCAAAGAAGAAGCACGTCATAGGCATCGAGGGCGTCAAGTCCAAGAAAGATCATCTGTGCGGTGCCTGTGAAGCTGGAAAGATGACAAGGGCCAAGCATCCCTCGAAGACAATCATGACGACATCTCAACCCTTCGAGCTATGGACTTATTTGGCCCTACTCATTACTCTACTCTCACTACAACTGCTTGTCTCTATGGCTTCGTCATTGTTGATGATTATTCAAGATATACGTGGGTGCATATAATTCTCTACAAGACTGAAGTGCAGGATGTCTTCAGACGCTTCGCCAACTGTGCCATGAACAACTATGGCGTCAAGATCAAGCACATCAGAAGTGACAACGGCACAGAGTTCAAGAACACCGGCCCCGACCTTTACCTGGATACATTGGGCATCACTCATGAGTTCTCAGCTCCGTACACACCTCAACAGAATGGCATCGTGGAGCGCAAGAACAGAACACTCATTGAGATGGCTCGGACGATGCTTGATGAATACAAGACTCCAAGAAAGTTCTGGCCTGAAGCCATTGACACTGCATGCCACGTCATCAACCGTGTTTATCTTCACAAGCTTCTAAAGAAGACGTCCTATGAACTCCTCACTGGTAAGAAGCCAAATGTCAGTTACTTCAGAGTATTTGGTGCTAGGTGCTGGATCAAGGATCCACATCACACTTCAAAATTTGCACCGAAAGCACATGAAGGTTTTATGCTTGGTTACGGAAAGGATTCGCACTCCTACAGAGTCTTCAACCTCTTTCACTATAAAGTGGTTGAAACTGTGGATGTGCGGTTCGATGAGACTAATGGCTCGCAAAGAGAGCACCTTCCAAATGTGCTAGATGAAGTTCCACCTAGTGAATCCATCAAGCTCATGGGAACTGGAGAAATCATACCAAATGAAGCACAACCTGAAGAGGAACTTATCATTTCTGCACCCAATCAACCTGAAGATAGTGCTCAGCCCGAAGACAATCCTCCTAACGATGACAATGATCAGCAAGAGCAAAATCTTCGTCCGATTCATCCTCGTGTTGCAAATGAAGTACAGATTGAGAAGATAATTGATAGCATCAATGCGCCTGGTCCACTCACTCGTTCAAGAGCAACACAGCTAGCAAATTTCTGTGGGCACTTTGCATTTGTCTCAATATCTGAACCCAAGAAAGTTGCTGAAGCCTTCATGGAACCTGAATGGATTCAAGCTATGCAAGAAGAGCTTCAACAGTTCAAGCTGAACAATGTCTGGGAACTTGTCAAGCGTCCTGACCCCCGCAAGCACAACATAATAGGCACAAAATGATATATCGCAACAAGCAAGATGAGCATGGTCAAGTTGTCAGAAACAAGGCTTGTCTCGTTGCTCAAGGATACACTCAAGTTGAAGGGATTGACTTCGATGAAACATTTCCTCCTGTGGCTAGGCTTGAAGCTATTCGCATACTGCTAGCCTATGCAAATCATCACAACATCCTGCTGTATCAAATGGATGTGAAGAGTGCATTTCTCAACGGCAAGATTGAAGAAGAAGTGTATGTTGCACAAACTCCTGGCTTTGAAGATCCAAAACATCCTGATATGGTGTACAAGCTAAACAAGGAACTGTATGGCCTCAAACAAGCCCCTCGCGCTTGGTATGACACACTCAAAGACTTCCTGAAGAGCAAAGGCTTCAAACCTGGTTCCCTGGATCCCACACTCTTCACGAAGACATATGATGGTGAACTGTTTTTGTGCCAAATATATGTGGATGTCATTATCTTCGGCTGCACCAACCAGAAATACAGTGATGAGTTTGGACACATGATGCAAGAGCAATATCAGATGTCCATGATGGGTGAGCTGAAGTTCTTCCTTGGTCTTCAAATTCGTCAGCAAAGCAATGGCATCTTCATATCTCAAGAGAAATATCTCAAAGATTGCCTGAAGAAGTTTGGAATGCAAGACTGCAAAGGTTATACGGCGCCAATGCCAACCAAGAGTCATCTGGGTCCTGACGCCAATGGTAAAGAGTTCGATCAAAAGGTATACCGCTCCATGATTGGTTCTTTACTTTATTTATGTGCATCTAGGCCAGATATCATGCTTAGTGTTTGCATATGTGCTCGATTCCAAGCAGCACCAAAGGAATCGCATCACTTAGCTGTGAAGCGAATTCTTCGATATTTGGCTTACACCCCAATGATGTCTACTACGCAACCTTCTTCTTGTAGACGTTGTTGGGCCTCCAAGTGCAGAGGTTTGTAGGACAGTAGCAAATTTCCCTCAAGTGGATGACCTAAGGTTTATCAATCTGTGGGAGGCGTAGGATGAAGATGGTCTCTCTCAAGCAACCCTGAAACCAAATAACAAAGAGTCTCTTGTGTCCCCAACACACCCAATACAATGGTAAATTGTATAGGTGCACTAGTTCGGCGAAGAGATGGTGATACAAGTGCAATATGGATGGTAGATATAGGTTTTTGTAATCTGAAAATATAAAAACAGCAAGGTAACAAGCGATAAAAGTGAGCGTAAACGGTATTGCAATGCTAGGAAACAAGGCCTAGGGTTCATACTTTCACTAGTGCAAGTTCTCTCAACAATAATAACATAATTGGATCATATAACTATCCCTCAACATGCAACAAAGAGTCACTCCAAAGTCACTAATAGCGGAGAACAAACGAAGAGATTATGGTAGGGTACGAAACCACCTCAAAGTTATCCTTTCTGGTCGATCTATTCAAGAGTCCGTAGTAAAATAACACGAAGCTATCCGTGGGTATGATTATACGATATGCATCACACAATCTCAAATTCATCTATTCAACCAACACATAGAACCTAAAAGAGTGCCCCAAAGTTTCTACCGGAGAATCAAGACGAAAACGTGTGCCAACCCCTATGCATAGGTTCATGGGCGGAACCCACAAGTTGATCACCAAAACATACATCAAGTGAATCACGTGATATCCCATTGTCACCACAGATACGCATGGCAAGACATACATCAAGTGTTCTCAAATCATTAAAGACTCAATCCGATAAGATTACTTCAAAGGGAAAACTCAATCCATTACAAGAGAGTAGAGGGGGAGAAGCAACATAAGATCCAACGATAATAGCAAAGCTCGCGATACATCAAGATCGTGCCAAATCAAGAACACGAGAGAGAGATCAAACACATAGCTACTGGTACATACCCTCAGCCCCGAGGGTGAACTACTTCCTCCTCATCATGGAGAGCGCCGGGATGATGAAGATGGCCACCAGTGAGGGATCCCCCCTCCGGCAAGGTGCCGGAACAGGGTCCTGATTGGCTTTTGGTGGCTACAGAGGCTTGCGGCAGCGGAACTCCCGATCTATTCTGTTCCCCGATCGTTTTAGGGTATATGGATATATATAAGCGGAAGAAGTACGTCAGGGGAGCCACGAGGGGCCCACGAGGGTGGAGGGTGCGCCCTAGGGGGGTGGGCGCGCCCCCTACCTCGTGGCTCCCTTGTTTCTTTCCTGATGTGCACTCCAAGTCTATCAGGTTGCTTTCCTTCCAAAAATAACTTTTCCAGAAGGTTTCATTCCGTTTCGACTCTGTTTGCTATTCCTTTTCTTCGAAACACTGAAACAAGGGGAAAAACAGGAACTGGCACTGGGCTCTGGGTCAATAGGTTAGTCCCAAAAATAATATAAAAGTTTTTAATAAAGCCCATAAACATCCAAAACACATAATATAATAGCATAGAACAATCAAAAATTATAGATACATTGGAGACGTATCACCCAACACTAGGATTATGGTATCCAAAGGGCTCAGAGTTTGATCTAGTTGGATTCTCGGATGCTGATTATGCTGGTGACAAGGTGGATCGCAAGTCTACATCAGGCACATGTCACTTTCTGGGACAATCACTTGTCTGTTGGTTTTCAAAGAAGCAGAACTGTGTATCACTCTCCACTGCTGAATCTGAATACATTGCTGCTGGATCTTGCTGCGCTCAGCTTCTATGGATGAAGCAAACACTCAAGGACTATGGCATCCATCTGAAACAAGTACCACTCTACTGCGACAACGAAAGCGCCATCAAGATTGCCAACAACCCAGTTCAACACTCGAAGACAAAGCACATTGAAATTCGTCATCACTTTCTCAGGGATCATGTCATGAAGGAACATATTGATATCATACACGTCAACACTGAAGAGCAATTGGAAGATATCTTCACAAAGACCTTGGATGAGAAAAGGTTTTGCAAGTTGCGGTGTGAGTTAAATATCTTGGAATTCTCGATTGTCCTGTGATCAGGCACACATCCTAACACTTATGTATGTTGATGACTTAGATGTGCAACACACAAAGTAATGTATGTCTTCAGTCAATGAAGACTTACACTCTGAGTGTGAATACATTAATGCGGAATTTGACTTCGGAGCGCCATGATAATTGTGCGCCGTGTCTGGGTCTAATACTCCCTATACGGTGGGTAACGCCACCACCAAATTCTTCTTTTGAAGTGTTGTTCTCATGGCGTTATATTTACTAAGTCTTCGCATTTGATTTGTCTTCAATATCAACATGTCTTCATGTTTATCTTCACAATGTTGATTTGGTCTTATTCTGATATATATGATATATATATATATATATATATATATATATATATATATATATATTAGTGTTCTGTCCTCTACAGCATTCACTTATAGCTATGTCTTCTCGTTTGAATCTTTCGGACTAAGTGAATGTGATCGGACCCTAACCTCTCTATGCTTTCTTCTCAATTTATCTATCCAAATCATATGCATTCTATTGAAACCGTCAAATGTCTTCTCTGCGTCCTTGTCAGCAGAAGATACAGAGACAAACATTAAATCTGTTTTAAATGCTCAATTCTTATTGCCTGAAACCCGGAGAAGCCGGAACGACCACCCGACAGTCCAGGCGTGCGTGGGAACATGGAACAACTCCCAATGTGTTGCATGTTCGCCACGTGTCCCTCAGATGTGAACCGCCAGGGGCACCTGCGTAATTGTGCTGTGCCGTCCCTTTCCCTATAAATGCACATCCAATCGCGGTCAAAATCTTTCTTCCACCTCTCCACCTCGACAAACCCTAGCGCCACCGCTAGCTCTCGACGACGCCGGCGACGAAGCGCTTAGTTGCCGCAACCTCTCCGACGCTGTCTTCACGCCGGCCGCGGACATCGCCTTCTCCGCCGCCGCCGTAGGTGTCCTCTGTCGCCAAGTTAGGGCACGGAAGATCGAACTACTCGGCCTCATCTTCTACTCCGTCTAGCAGTTCATCGTTTGGTAAATTAAAACCCTCTTTTTACTGTCTGCTTGATCCTTAGATTCATCCTTACTACCAAAAGTGGTTTCTGCCTCCACAAATTTGGATCTATCCTGTTCTGCATCTCATATGATGCCTAGTATATTCACTTATGCTTCACACGTAGTTAGATTCCTCACTTGTACCTATTCTTGGATTCGTACATGTAACGCCCACGATGCGGCTATATCTCCCACGTGTTGAGGCACGACTTAGAGGCATAACCGCATAGTGGTTTTGTCGCAAGAAGGGTCATCTTCACACAATCCCATGTAATGAACAAGAATGGGATAAAGAGTTGGCTTACAATCGCCACTTCACACAATACATGAATATATATATCATACATCATCCAATACAAACATATAGACCGACTACGGTCAAAATCCAGATGAAAATAAGACAACCCCAAATGCTAGATCCCCGATCGTCCCAATTGGGCTCCACTACTGATCATCAGGAAAAGACACATAGTAACGACCACGTTCCTCGTTGAACTCCCACTTGAGATCGACCCCATCATCTGCACTAGCATCGTCGGCACCTGCAACTGTTGTGGTAGAATCTGTGAGTCACGGGGACTCAGCAATCTCACACCCGCGAGATCAAGACTATTTAAGCTTGTAGGAAAGGAAGGTGTAATAAGGTGGAGCTGCAGCGGCAAAAGCATATATGGTGGCTAACATACGCAAATGAGAGCGAGAAGAGAAGCAACGGAACGGTCGTCATCTAGCAATGACCAAGAAGTGATCCTGAACTCCTACTTACGTCATACATAACTCAGACCGTGTTCACTTCCCGGACTCCGCCGAGAAGAGACCATCACGGCTACACACGCAGTTGATGTATTTAAATTGGGTCAAGTGACAAGTTATCTACAACCGGACATTAACAAATTCCCATCTGCCTCATAACCGCGGGCACGGCTTTCGAAAGATAATACCCTGCAGGGGTGTCCCAACTTAGCCCATCATAAGCTCTCACGGTCAACGAAGGATAAACCTTTTCCCGGAAAGACCCGATCAGTCTCGGAATCCCGGTTTACAAGACATCTCGACAATGGTAAAACAAGACCAGCAAAGCCGCCCGAATGTGCCGACAAATCCCGATAGGAGCTGCACATATCTCGTTCTCAGGGCACACCGGATAAGCGAAGCGTACAGGTACCAAGATAACCCAAGTTGCCAAGGGACGGTCCCGCACGGTGCTCTAGTTTGGACCAGCACTCAGAGGAACATTGGCCCGGGGGTTAAAATAGGATGACCCTCGGGCTCGCGAAAACCCGGGTGAAAAGGCTTAGGCGGCAAATGGTAAAACCAAAGTTGGGCCTTGCTGGAGGAGTTTTATTCAAGGCGAACTGTCAAGGGGGTCCCATAAATCACCCGACCGCGTAAGGAACGCAAACTCAAGGAACATAATCCCGGTATATCCGTAACTAGGGCGGCAAGAGTGGAACAAAACACCAGGCATAAGGCCGTGCCTTCCACCCTTTACCAAAAATATATAGATGCATTAATTAAATAAGAGATATTGTGATATCCCAACATATCCATGTTCCGACATGGAACAAACTTCAACTTCACCTGCAACTAGCAACGCTATAAGAGGGGCTGAGCAAAAGCGGTAACATAGCCAAACAACGGTTTGCTAGGAAAGGATGGTTAGGGGCTGACATGGCAAAATGGGTGTCATGATATAGCAAGTGAAAGGTAGCGGAGCATGGCAAAATAGCAAACAACTAGCAAAGCAAAGATAGAAGTGATTTCGAGGGGTGGTCATCTTGCCTGCAAGGTTCTCATAGTTGTCGAAAGCTTCATCCTCGTAAGCGTACTCGACAGGTTCCTTGTTCACGAACTCGTCTCCCGGCTCTACCCAAGACAATAACACAAACAAACGGAACCACAGTCAACCACGAGAAATGCACAAGCAACATGATGCAAAACACGTATGATATGCAAGATATGATATGCGATGCATATGCGTGCTCCGGGAGGAAAATGATGAACAAGGCATTAAATTGGCAAACCAAGCATGCCACTGGAAAGATGAGATGATTTCGGTCGAAATCGATATAAAGATCACCGGAATCGGATGCACGGTTTGCAAATGGCAAGCAAAACAAGAGTGACACAAATCTGCGATTAACCGCACGATAGCACTTAAAATGCAACAAGCAACAATGCTACAGCACTCCAACATAGCAACAAAGTATATGGTAGTAATCTACAGGAGATGCTTGACAAAAGATGAACACTGAGCTACAGCTAGTTCACAACATATCAAGCTCAAACAAGCATGGCAAAAGTGCAAAAGATAACAAGATCACAGACTTGGTGAAAAACTGGACATGGCAGAAAACAGCATCAGGTAGCAATGTTCAGAGTACGAAATCAACATGCTACATGGAATTAACATAGCAAAACAAGGGATGGAAGTGTTATACTAAAAGCACATGACAAAAGTCCCTTACTGATCATAGGCCAAAAAGGACCAGAAGATATGATGGCAAGCATGTAAACATAGCAAGTTTCGTTATCAGGTTCCAGACTTGGCAGAAAACAGAGCATGGCAGAAATAATAATATGTAGGCCTCTTTGTGAGCTTGATGCACTCACTACAGAGCAATGCACTACAAACCAAGCACACTTACAGCAAGATGGCATGTTTATGAATCTATCCATGGCAAGAACAATTGCATAGCATGTATGGATCAACTACAATAAGCTTGGCAAAATTGCATATCATGATAAGAATCTGCCAGAAATATTTTATAGCAAAAGTAGAGCAAGATTGAGTCATGCTATGGCACTCCATAATTGCAAACAAATGCATTAATGGATCAATTACAACTATAGCTACAAAACATCCTTACTGAACATCTCCAAAATATGCATGCATCTCTCTGTAGCATCAAGTTTACATGGCAACAAAATAACAGAAGACAAGGAGATTACAAAAATACATGGCATACACCACTGGAAAGATGGCATGGCATACTTCAAAACACATGTAGAGCTCATGCCCATAAGATGCACAGATTAAATGATACAAAAATGACAAATCTCCAAGTTCTGATAAGAACCAGCAGATAACAGCAACTAGCCCTCTTCCAACAGAGATTTGGGCATCAAGATGACCTCTAATGAACATGGTGCAACTGAACAAAATGAAGAGCATCACGAGACGAACAATTTGACATATTACACGCGCGAATCGGAGCTACATGCAAGGAGTTATGGCAATATGAACATGGCAAGATGCTGTGAAAATTGCAGGACTTAGAAAAAATAGAGGGGGCTCGGGGGAAAAGTCAACGCCGGTTATACCGATCTGGATCGGGCTCAGAGCTCTCCGGCCGGCGACGGGGAAGGAGAGGAGGCGACGGGGAGGCGCGGTCCGGCGAGGGGAGTGGCGGAGGGCGACTAGAGGGGAGTGGCACGCGGCGGCGGTGACCGGTGCCGGCGAGGCGGCGGGCGCGGCGCGCGGCGGCGGTGGCCGGTGCGGCGAGGCGGCGGGCGCGGCGCGCGGCGGCGGTGGCCGGTGCGGCGAGGTGGCGGCGGACGGCCGCGGGCGACGGGAGGCGGCGGGGCAGGGCGTACGGGCCGCGCGGGCCTCACGGGCCGGCGGCGGGGGCGCGGCGGCGATGCCACGTGG
>NC_057802.1:162162417-162172096 GCF_018294505.1 Triticum aestivum
GATGCCACGTGGCGCGCGCCGATAGGCTGCGGGCGGTGGCGGAGATATGTCCGGCCCCGGGCGGACGTGTCCGGCGGCGCGGAGGAGCGGGTTAGGGTTTTGGACTGCGAGAATTTCGGGGGGTCTCACAAATATATAGCTAGAGGGGGCTAGGAGAGTCCAAATGAGGTGCGGTTTTCGTCCACACGATCGTGATCGAACGACCTAGAGCATGGAAGAGAGTTTGGTGGGTTTTGGGCTGGTTTTTTAGGGGGTTCTTGCTGGACACTCAAATGGACTTTGCGGATGCCCGGTTAACCGTTGGAGTACCAAACGACCTCCAAATGGAACGAAACTTGACCGGTAGTCTCCGGGTGATATATTAAAGCCACTTGACAAGCCTCGGTCCATTCCGAGAAATTTTGACACCCGCACGCGAAAGAAAACAAGAGGGGTGCACCGGAGGAGATAGGAGCGCCGGATTGCAAAACGGACAAGGGAAAATGCTCGGATGCAAGAGACGAACACGTATGCAAATGCAATGCACAAGATGACATGATAAGAAAATGCATGACATGACAAAATGCAAAAACGAATAACAAAACCCGACCACGGAGGGGAAATCATAACACATAGCCGGAAATGGCAAGAGTCGGAGATACAAATATGGCAAGTTACATCCGGGGTGTTACAACACTCCACCACTACGAGAGGATCTCGTCCCGAGATCTAGGACTGAAAGAACTCCGGATATTCGGAACAGAGATGGTCCTCGCGTTCCCAGGTGGCTTCCTGGTCGGAATGGTGCGACCACTTCACTTTCAGGAATTTGATTGACTTGTTGCGAGTCTTGCGCTCAGTTTCTTCAAGAATAGCAACGGGGTGCTCATGATAAGACAAATCTTCTTGGAGGTCAATCTCTTCGAAGTTGATAGTGCGCTCAGGCGTCTTGAAGCACTTGCGGAGCTGTGACACGTGGAACACGTCGTGCACGTTCGCGAAGTTGGAAGGAAGCTCAAGTTGATAGGCGAGGTCGCCTCTTTTGCCAACGATCTTGAAAGGACCCACGTATCTAGGGGCAAGCTTCCCTTTGATACCGAAGCGACGAGTGCCTTTCATTGGAGAGACGCGGAGGTAGACATGGTCTCCGATCTCGAAAGCCAAATCACGATGCTTACTATCATAGTAACTCTTCTGACGCGACTGCGCGGCTTTGAGATTATCACGGATGACTTTACACATTTCTTCAGCTTCAGTGATTAAGTCATTGCCAAGAAGTTGGCGTTCACCAGTCTCTGACCAATTGAGAGGAGTACGACACTTTCTGCCATAGAGAATCTCGAATGGGGCCTTGCCCGAACTTGCTTGGAAGCTGTTGTTGTAGGAGAATTCGGCATATGGAAGACAATCTTCCCATTTCATGCCAAAGGAAATGACACAAGCCCTGAGCATATCTTCAAGAATTTGATTGACTCGCTCGACTTGGCCACTAGTTTGGGGATGGAAAGCTGTGCTGAAGCGAATGTTTGTGCCCATGGCCTTCTGGAAGGAGTCCCAGAACTTAGAGGTAAAGATGCTTCCACGATCAGAAGAAATCAATTGTGGAATGCCGTGCAAAGAGAAAATTCTGGAGGTGTATAGCTCTGCCAGCTAAGCTGCTGTGATGGATTCTTTGATTGGAAGGAAATGAGCCACTTTAGTGAGCTTGTCAATGACAACAAAGATAGCATCATTTCCGCGCTTGGACTTTGGAAAACCAGTCACGAAGTCCATTTCGATATGATCAAACTTCCATTCTGGGATAGCAAGAGGTTGAAGGAGACCAGCTGGTCGTTGGTGTTCTGCTTTCACTCTTCGACAGACATCACATTCATTCACGAATTGAGCGATCTCTCACTTCATTCGAGTCCACCAATACGACTGCTTGAGGTCATGATACATCTTCGTACTTCCAGGATGAATGGACAGGAGAGAATTGTGCGCCTCGTTCATTATGACTTTCCTTAGATCACCTTTAGGAACCACAATCCGGTCCTCGAAGAACAAAGTGTCTCTGTCATCAATGCGATAGCACTTGTATTTGGAAAGACCCTTGTCGATACCACGTTTCACCTTCTTCACCATGGCATCAAGGAGTTGTGCCTCACGAATTTGATCTTCCAAAGTAGGAGAGACTATGAGGTTGGCAAGAAAGCCTTGAGGAACAACTTGGAGATTCAGCTTGCGGAAAGCTTCACAAAGATCCGGTTGGAAAGGCTTGAGAATTAAGCTGTTGCAATAAGCCTTCCTGCTTAAAGCATCTGCAATGACATTGGCCTTGCCTGGAGTATATTCAATACTCGGATTGTACTCTTGAATCATTTCGACCCATCAAGTTTGCCTGAGGTTGAGGTTGGGCTGAGTGAAGATATACTTGAGACTCTTGTGATCGGTGAAAATGTCCACTTGTCTTCCCAACAAGAGATGTCTCCACGTTATTAATGCATGGACAACTGCCGCCAACTCAAGATCGTGAGTGGGGTAGTTCTTCTCGTTGGGCTTCAACTGACGAGAGGTATAAGCCACAACTTTATTCTCTTGCATTAACACAGCACCGAGACCTTGGAGAGAAGCATCACAGAAAACTTCAAACGGCTTGGATTCATCAGGAGGAGTCAAGACAGGAGCTGTGACTAGTTTCTCTTTGAGAGTGTTGAAAGCAACGTCACACTCAGGAGACCAGACATACTTCACATGCTTCTGAAGGAGGTTGGAAAGAGGCTTTGCAATCTTGGAGAAATTCTCAATGAATCTTCGGCAATAGCTTGCAAGACCAAGAAAACTGCGGAGCTGCTTGACATTTTGAGGAGGTTCCCAATTCACAATTGCGGACACCTTCTCGGGGTTAACAGCGATGCCCTTGGCAGAGATGATGTGACCAAGGAAAAGAACTTCATCGAGCCAAAACTCACATTTTGAGAACTTCGCATAGAATTGTTACTCTCTGAGCTTGTCGAGTACCAATCGCAAATGTTTGGCATGATCCTGCTTATTCTTGGAGAAGACCAAGATATCATCGAGATACACCAGGAAGAATTCATTGGTATAGGGGTTGAAGATGAAATTCATCATCCGAGAGAACACTGGAGGAGCATTGACAAGGCCGAAAGACACGACAGTATATTCGTAAGAACCAAAGCTTGTTCTGAATGCTGTCTTGGGAATATTTTCTTCACGAATGCGAATCTGATGATAACCCATACGAAGGTCAAGCTTCGAGAATACTTTAGCACCTTTGAGTTGCTCAAAAAGCTCATTGATGTTCGGAAGTGGGTACTTGTTCTTGATTGTCTTCTTGTTCAATGGACGGTAGTCGACACAAAGTCGGTCCGTGCCATCCTTCTTCTTGACAAAAAGAACACCACAACCCCATGGAGAAGAACTCGGTCTGATCAAACCCAGACGCTCTTGTTCATCGAGTTGTTTCTTCAATTCCTTCAGCTCGTTGGGTCCAAGCTTGTATGGACGCTTGCAAACGGGTTCAGTACCAGGCTCTAGTTCGATAACGAACTCAACTGGCTGGTGCGGAGGCATACCCGGAAGCTCTTCTGGAAAGACATCTTGATACTCACAAACGACTGGAATTTGAGAGATGGCATTCAATTCGCCCTTCTCATTGAGAGAGAAAAACCGAATGGTTTCATCACGAGCGGCATAAATAATCACATCCTCAGACGAGTGTGTCAATTGAATTTCCCTGGCAGCACAATCAAGTTGAGCCTTGTGCTTAGAAAGCCAGTCCATCCCGAGAATAAGATCAATATCCGAGTCACCAAGAACAACTGGAGAAGACTGAAATTTATAGTCGCCTATCTTGATGGAAACATTCGGAACCATCGAGTTGGCTCTCATTGACTTCCCCGGAAAAATAACACCCAATGGTTTATCCAGATAAGACCAGGAAAACTCATGCTTGGCAAAAAACGGCCTTGACATGAAACAAAGCGATGCACTAGTATCAAAAAGAACTTTTGCAGGAATATCATTAACAGAGAGATTACCCATTATCACATCAGTAGATTCCTCCGCTTGAGCTGCATTCATCATGTTCACCTTTGCAGACTTTGGATTATGCTTGACCACTGCATTGCTGGAAGATCTGACAGGAGGAGGAGGAGGCAGGCGCCTTTGGTTGAAGCACTTGTTAGCATAGTGACCTTTCTGCTGACATTTGTTGCAACTCACCTCTGAGAGTGGACGGTGATAAGGAGCATTGGACTTTGGAGCTTGATTCTGAGACTTGTTCTGATAGCCAGAGTTGGAAGAGTTGGAAGAACCATGGCCACCTTTGTTCTTCTGCTGGTAAGGCTGATGAAACGGAGGAGGAGGAGGCAACCAGAACTTCTGTTGCTTAGCTGTCACAAGTGAGGAAGAAGAAGACTGAACTGCGTCTCTGACTCTCTTCTTAGAAGCCTCACACTTGAGCTGAGCAGCCTCTTGCTTCAATGCCATATTATAGAATTGATCAAACTGAGTAGGCTCAACGAGAACGAGAGCTAACTGCAGATCCTCTTTAAGGCCACCTCTGAAGTGGTAGATCATGCTCTTCTCATCAGGAACGTCTTGTTTAGCGAAGCGAGCAAGTTTCTGAAACTGAATGTTGTATTGATACACAGACATGTTGCCTTGCTTGAGATTGCGGATCTCCTCACGCTTGCTCTCAACAACACTTTGTGGAATGTGGTGCGCTTTGAAGTCCCGACAGAAGTCAGTCCAAGTGATCACACGACCTCCTCTGGAATCTTTGTATTGTTGATACCAATCAGCAGCTTGGTCCTTGAGCTGGAAAGAAGCGAACTTGACATAATCCTCAGGCCTGACATTGCTACATTCAAAATGCTTGTTGATGTCCACGAGCCAATCATCGGCATCCGTGGCCTCGGCACAGTAGCTGAAAGACTTGGGCTGATTTGCGAGAAACTGGTTGAGAGTGGCAAAGTGAAGCTGATTGTTGCCTTGACCTTGATTGCCTTGATTGCCTTGCCCTTGAGTACGTTCTTGCAAGAGTTGCAGAATCATTTGAGCATTGGCGTTGGTGGCTGCCATGATAGCTTGCCATGCCTCCGGAGGTGGAGGTGGTGGCGGAGGGTTCGCTTGACTCCCTTCATTGTGATCCGGATTCTGACGCGTTGGCGGAGCCATCCTGAAGAGGGTGACATCCGTTAGCATCTTGATAGACAAATAGATAAGTAGAATCAACGGATAGAAATTGCAACATATAGTCTTCACAATAAACATTCGAACGAAGATGAACGAATGAATTCCATAGTAAATCATCACACTTCCGTAAGTTGAGAAGCCACTTAGAAAAAGATATGGAATCAACATATGACTTCGAAGCAAACTCGAATACCACAATACAAAATAAAACAAAGTATTGGCTTGCAAAATAAGCCGGAACAAACATATGATAGATATTTCGTCCAAAGTTTTTGTGGTGGGGCCCACACGGGCTCAATCGTACAGCACCATCATGTACAAGGTTGTGCACATGACATACGAAGCGTCCCCGAGTCGGCATAGCCATGGACTCTTTAAGACACTACGAGACCACTGTAAAATCAACCGTGGAAAGGCGGACCACTAGACGTCGAACCCCAATCTCATATCATGCGTCTGTCAGAAAGATATCCTAAGGCTACTTGAATTCCCACTTATAAACTCCCGAAACTTTCTGGTTATGCAATCTGGTGTTGGGGATACAGGGGACACAAAATATATCACCCAAACTAGCAATCCCTAGATCCAGCTGTATCCATCCGTCAACACATAACCAAGAAACCTTCGGAAATCGTTTACCTCAACCTTCGAAAAACATCCGTTATACAAGTTATGGCAATACTCCCGAACTCCCGCCCCAGTACTGGGTGGCGTCGAGGTGATCTCACCAACAACTGCATAAAAGAGATTTCGATGTCGGCGAAACTCAGGTATTCGAGGACTGCAACGATAAAATTGTGACGACAACACCTCGGAGCTCAACTCCCCGGGACACTACCACAACCCCTAAATGTCAGGAGGCACCAAGAACAATGTTCTCGTCACAAAACCATCAGAACGATTCCAAGATACCCGCGTGATCCTAAAAAAATTTTAGTGAAATTTGATGAGAGGATAGTCAAAACTTCTACGTCAGGAGACCTCACCAGAGCGACGAAGGGACTGAGGAGTAAAAAGAATCCTACTCTCCGATATATATAATCCTAAGACTCAAAACTTTTTGTTCTAGACTCAACAACGCCAGCGATTCGATCAAGCAGGGGCTCCTAAGTCGGGGATGGCTCTGATTACCAACTTGTAACGCCCACGATGCGGCTATATCTCCCACGTGTCGAGGAACGACTTAGAGGCATAACCGCATAGTGGTTTTGTCGCAAGAAGGGTCATCTTCACACAATCCCATGTAATGAACAAGAATGGGATAAAGAGTTGGCTTACAATCGCCACTTCACACAATACATGAATATATATATCATACATCATCCAAAATACAAACATATAGACCGACTACGGTCAAAATCCAGATGAAAATAAGACAACCCCAAATGCTAGATCCCCGATCGTCCCAACTGGGCTCCACTACTGATCATCAGGAAAAGACACATAGTAACGACCACGTTCCTCGTCGAACTCCCACTTGAGATCGACCCCATCATCTGCACTGGCATCGTCGGCACCTGCAACTGTTGTGGTAGAATCTGTGAGTCACGGGGACTCAGCAATCTCACACCCGCGAGATCAAGACTATTTAAGCTTGTAGGAAAGGAAGGTGTAATAAGGTGGAGCTGCAGCGGCAAAAGCATATATGGTGGCTAACATACGCAAATGAGAGCGAGAAGAGAAGCAACGGAACGGTCGTCATCTAGCAATGACCAAGAAGTGATCCTGAACTCCTACTTACGTCATACATAACTCAGACCGTGTTCACTTCCCGGACTCCGCCGAGAAAAGACCATCACGGCTACACACGTAGTTGATGTATTTAAATTGGGTCAAGTGACAAGTTATCTACAACCGGACATTAACAAATTCCCATCTGCCTCATAACCGCGGGCACGGCTTTCGAAAGATAATACCCTGCAGGGGTGTCCCAACTTAGCCCATCATAAGCTCTCACGGTCAACGAAGGATAAACCTTTTCCCGGAAAGACCCGATCAGTCTCGGAATCCCGGTTTACAAGACATCTCGACAATGGTAAAACAAGACCAGCAAAGCCGCCCGAATGTGCCGACAAATCCCGATAGGAGCTGCACATATCTCGTTCTCAGGGCACACCGGATAAGCGAAGCGTACAGGTACCAACATAACCCAAGTTGCCAAGGGACGGTCCCGCACGGTGCTCTAGTTTGGACCAGCACTCAGAGGAACACTGGCCCGGGGGTTAAAATAAGATGACCCTCGGGCTCGCGAAAACCCGGGGGAAAAGGCTTAGGCGGCAAATGGTAAAACCAAAGTTGGGCCTTGCTGGAGGAGTTTTATTCAAGGCGAACTGTCAAGGGGGTCCCATAAATCACCCGACCGCGTAAGGAACGCAAACTCAAGGAACATAATCCCGGTATATCCGTAACTAGGGCGGCAAGAGTGGAACAAAACACCAGGCATAAGGCCGAGCCTTCCATCCTTTACCAAAAATATATAGATGCATTAATTAAATAAGAGATATTGTGATATCCCAACATATCCATGTTCCGACATGGAACAAACTTCAACTTCACCTGCAACTAGCAACGCTATAAGAGGGGCTGAGCAAAAGCGGTAACATAGCCAAACAACGGTTTGCTAGGAAAGGATGGTTAGGGGCTGACATGGCAAAATGGGTGTCATGATATAGCAAGTGAAAGCTAGCGGAGCATGGCAAAAGAGCGAACAACTAGCAAAGCAAAGATAGAAGTGATTTCGAGGGGTGGTCATCTTGCCTGCAAGGTTCTCATAGTTGTCGAAAGCTTCATCCTCGTAAGCGTACTCGACAGGTTCCTCGTTCACGAACTCGTCTCCCGGCTCTACCCAAGACAATAACACAAACAAACGGAACCACAATCAACCACGAGAAATGCACAAGCAACATGATGCAAAACATATATGATATGCAAGATATGATATGCGATGCATATGCGTGCTCCGGGAGGAAAATGATGAACAAGGCAGTATGGCAAACCAAGCATGCCACTGGAAAGATGAGATGATTTCGGTCGAAATCGATATAAAGATCACCGGAATCGGATGCACGGTTTGCAAATGGCAAGCAAAACAAGAATGACACAAATCTGCGATTAACCGCACGATAGCACTTAAAATGCAACAAGCAACAATGCTATAGCACTCCAACATAGCAACAAATCATATGGCAGTAATCTACAGGAGATGCTTGACAAAAGATGAACACTGAGCTACGGCTAGTTCATAACATATCAAGCTCAAACAAGCATGGCAAAAGTGCAAAAGATAACAGGATCACAGACTTAGTGAAAAACTGGACATGGCAGAAAACAGCATCAGGTAACAATGTTCAGAGCACGAAATCAACATGCTATGGGAACTTAACATAGCAAAACAAGGCATGGAAGTGTTATACTAAAAGCACATGACAAAAGTACCTTACTGACCATAAGCCAAAAAGGACCAGAAGATATGATGGCAAGCTTGTAAACATAGCACGTTTCGTTATCAGGTTTCAGACTTGGCAGAAAACAGAGCATGGCAGAAATAATAATATGTAGTCCTCTTTGTGAGCTTGATGCACTCACTACAGAGCAATGCACTACAAACCAAGGACAGCTACAGCAAGATGGCATGTTTATGAAGCTATCCATGGCAAGAACAATTGCATAGCATGTATGGATCAACTACAATAAGCTTGGCAAAATTGCATATCATGATAAGAATCTGCCAGAAATATTTTATAGCAAAAGTAGAGCAATATTGAGTCATGCTATGGCACTCCATAATTGCAAAAAAATACAGGAATGGATCAATTACAACTATAGCTACAAAACATCCTTACTGAACATCTCCAAAATATGCATGCATCTCTCTGTAGCATCAAGCTTACATGGCAACAAAATAACAGCAGACAAGGACTTAGAGAAATCACAAAGTCCCTGAAATCAGAAATATCACGGGGCCTACTTTTCATGCTTGTGCTAGTCACCACAGGGATCACAAAAATACATGGCATACACCACTGGAAAGATGGCATGGCATACTTCAAAACACATGTAGAGCTCATGTCCATAAGATGCACAGATTAAATGATACAAAAATGACAAATCTCCAAGTTCTGATAAGAACCAGCAGATAACAGCAACTAGCCCTCTTCCAACAGAGATTTGGGCATCAAGATGACCTCTAATGAACATGGTGCAATTGAACAAAATGAAGAGCATCCCGATACAAACAATTTGACATATTACACGCGCGAATCGGAGCTACATGCAAGGAATTATGGCAATATGAACATGGCAAGATGCTGTGAAAATTGCAGGACTTAGAAAAAATAGAGGGGGCTCGGGGGAAAAGTCAACGCCGGTTATACCGATCTGGATCGGGCTCGGAGCTCTCCGGCCGGCGACGGGGAAGGAGAGGAGGCGACGGGGAGGCGTGGTCCGGCGAGGGGAGTGGCGGAGGGCGACCGGAGGGGAGTGGCACGCGGCGGCGGTGACC